>NC_052392.1:23611636-23618894 GCF_009389715.1 Phoenix dactylifera | reverse complement strand
CACTGTTTCGATGAGATTTCGGGCGCCATCGGTAGTGAAGGCAGACCCCGATTTCTCCCCAGAGCCGGACGGTGGTTCTGCAGCCTTACCCCTATCCATCGCCTGGGGAAGAGTCCGGCCGATCGCGCTCGGGGCGGGGGTCACCCCAGGAATTGATAGGGTCCCGCTCGGTCGGGGCCTCGGCGCGTCCCTCCTCGAGTCATCAGGAGCCGACCGAGTCGAAGGCCGGGTCGGGGACCGATCACGTCCGACCCGTCCGTCTCGGGCAGGCTCGGATGATACCTCCGGAGTAGCGGCAATCTTACCACCGGAGGGCTGATACAGCGTCAGCTGCCGGTCCGTGCCCACGACGTCTCCCTGATCGGTGGGCCCGGACTCGTCGGTCGGCGTCGGAGGCACCTCCTTACGGGACTTCTTCGCCGGTGGGGCCCCGCTCGGAAGAGCTCGTTTCCTCCTCTGGGCTGCTTCCAGCAGGGACGCCCTACCAACAGCCTTTGTCTTCACCGACCGCATGACGTCGTCGATCTCTGCAAAAAGGACGGGATAGTCGGAGACGGAGAAACCAAAGGAAAGAACGGGACGAAAGAAGGGAAAAAGTCAAGAAAGAATCGGTGGCGGACTCACGGTCGGTGGGGACCGAGCTCAGACCGACATTCACCAAAGTATCCTCGGAAATAAGGCGGGCCACCGGGAGGAGCTGGCCCTCGGCAACCAACCCCTTCAAGGCGGCCAAGCCATCGGACTCCTCCCTTGACAGTCTCGATAGGCCGATCGGAGACTTCATCGGGGTCTCCCAGGTCGCCCTGATTTCCCAAGAGGGATCTGCATCAACAAAAAAGAAGCGCTCCTTCCATTTGTGAATGGAGGTAGGAGCCTCCTTGACAAGGCCGCATCCTCGCCGCGCTGCGAAGCACCACCACCCTTTGTCCTGGGGGTGGCCGCTCAGGCTGTAGAACTCCCAAAAAACATTCAGGGTGGCGGGGATCTCGTGCATACGGCAGAGAACCTGGAAGACCGTCAGGGCCCGCCACGAGTTCGGCACCAGTTGCGTCGGTGCCACTCTTAAACCCCGTAGCACCTGCATGACCAAGTCCGAAGGGGGAAAGCGGAACCCGGCCTGGAGAATGCCCTCATTGATGGCGATCTTTCCTGGAGGAGGATGGGACATCCTCTCCTCAGGCCCCGGGAGCGTGGCGTTGCAGGCCTCGGGAAGGTGGTACCGAGCCACGAGTCTGTCTAAGTCTGTGGCGACCAGCTCCGACTTAATTTGGTCTGCTCTCACTTCGCCCATTCCTAATGGCCAATAAACCTACGGTCAGGACGGGGACAGGAAGGGGGGAAAGACCGGAGCGACTGGAGTACACTAATATAAGAGGGGAAAGTATGGAGAGCCCTAAGTAGAAGAATGGGGAAAACTCACCGGAAAAGAGGTAAGAACGGCTCCGAGAGCGCCAAAGGAGAAACAAGTGAACAGTCCGACGGCAGCAACAGCTGCGCAAAGGGGAAACTTGAAAATATCTGTAAAGAAGAAGACGGACGGGAAAAGGCCCCCGATTAAATAGGCGGAAAGGCAAGTGACGCCTCGATGACGCCAGAGGACGCCTGGCTGCCGAAGGGTCGCTCGCGCCCCAAAGGCGAATCGACACCATTAAGGAAGGATGTCCGCCGAAATTCTCAGACTGCCAGGTCAGCAATAACCGCCATACGCCATAAAAAGGGCGGGGAGCTCGAAGCGCGCGCGCCTCTCCGAGGAACGGCGGCAATCCCGAAACATCACTCCCTTCACCTGTTCCCCTTCTGGTTCCAAGCTCGGAAGTGGGGGGCTACTGTTACGGGGGAAATAAGCCGCCATGCCCCACGTGACCGGCACGCGCGCCCAGGAAGACTACGGCTGCCCTTTGATCCAGCAATCCGACCCCGAGTCGGACATCCTCGGCTCCGCAGCCCGACCCCGAGTCGGCTGCCCTTTGATCCAGCGCTCCGACCCCGAGTCGGACGTCCTCGGCTCCGCAGCCCGACCCCGAGTCGGCTGCCCTTTGATCCAGCAATCCGACCCCGAGTCGGACATCCTCGGCTCCGCAGCCCGACCCCGAGTCGGCTGCCCTTTGATCCAGCGCTCCGACCCCGAGTCGGACGTCCTCGGCTCCGCAGCCCGACTCCGAGTCGGCTGCCCTTTGATCCAGCAATCCGACCCCGAGTCGGATATCCTCGGCTCCGCAGCCCGACCCCGAGTCGGCTGCCCCTTGATCCAGCGCTCCGACCCCGAGTCGGAGATCTCTTGATAACGACAGGCTATTCCCCAGAGGCACGCCGCGGCCTCCTGCTCCACTACTCCCTGCAACGGCTGTATCCGATGCTGCTCCACGATCTCCTGCATCAGCCGTACAAAGCGGAGCCCCACTATGCCCTGACGTGGCCGTACCCGGTGCTGCTCCACGACGCCCTGTAACGGCCATGTCAGTGGCCACACCATCGTGCCCCACGATAACGAACCCCCCTGAGAGACCCCCCAGCCAGGTATATATGCGGCTGGGGGGAGAAAGGGGGGGGGTGAGCAATATCTCCCAGAGCACTCTCTTACTTGCGATTATCACCTCTCCTCCTCCTCCAATCTCCTCTGACTTGACCGTCGGAGGGCCATCACCACCCTGGTGGTGGTGCAAGGCTTGTTTGCAGGTTTCTTGGCGGAAGGTGGAGCGCAACCAACACCAACCAAGACAACTCAGACGGAACCCCGTTCACACCGCAGTGCCAATCGTTCTCGGTTTGGACCACCAGCAACACTTATCAATACCCTTGTATACTTTTTGAAAAAATTTCTAAGCTTGTCTTGATGTTCTAGCAGCTGCAACAATCTCAAAGGTGGCTTTATCCAACTCTTGATAAATCAAGAAAAGAGCCTTCTTATCCTTCTTTTTTGACTCCCTTAGTGATAATCTTTAATTCTCCATCAAAGTTAGCTCATCTTCAAGCTCCACATATCATTTTTCCACCATCTTCTACGCATCTTGCGAGCCAAGCAGCACCTTGGATGCACCAATTCTCGTAGTTGTCTTTGGTGAGCCAAGGAACCAAAAATGACATCGTATTGTTGGCCAATGGATCAATCTAGCTCTGATACCACTTTATTAGAAAATAAGGAAGAATACTCAAGAAGAAGGTGATAGAAACTCTTAAAAATAAAATTTTTACAAAGATAATTCTCTTTCAACTCACACCTTACAAATAGATACTTACAACCCTTTATATTCTACTTCATGTGACTCTAGAAATTTCTACATGTAACTCATAACTCTTTGACCCATTACTCTTCATATTCTACAACTTACGACTCTTAACCTTTTATAACTCATGATAACCCTTGTGATCCTTGGTCTTTCACCTTCTTGACTTTGATTTGACTTTGACTCTCCAAATAGGATGCTAGTTGAATGTCACATTAACTTAGGAATCAAGTTTATTATCCGACAGCCCCTAGCGATAAGCATTGGCAGAAGAACCCCCGATACCGGACCCCTCCTTTGACTGCAGATGCGTCCTCAACCGCATGGGCACGAGTCCACGTCGGTGGGAACAACCGACAAATGAGAGCCAGCAAGGTTCTTGAAGTTGTCCCTGAGTCACGTGGCTTACTTCTTTGACTGGTGGAGAAGCACCGTGAACGATGCTCATCCAGGCTACGGTATGGGATGAAGGAGCACCACCTTGCTCGGGATGTTGTGCTGAGCAAGTCGCCGCTCCCAGAAACTCGGCCGAAGGACGAATCGACTCAAATGATGGCTGAGATTAACGCAAACGAGCCCACCGCTTTCGCCCGCCTGGCAGCTAACCACGGCCGATAGATTGGCTATGGCGGATGAGCAGAAGCAGCTTGAGTCCCTGTTGGCGAGTCAGGCGTTGGCCATGACTCCATATTGTGGATCCTCCAAGTCTCGCGTTCCTGCAAGATGTACCCCGATGTAGTCAGATGACCCGACTTCCTTCTAGATGCAAGCAGTCCTTGTGGTCGCTGCCAAGCCGGCCATATCCGAAGCAGACAATACGTCTTGCCGCCGAACACCACTCGCCGGTGAGACGACCTGGATTCCCGACACCAGCTGACACGGTAGATCCGGACACACGGCCACATGTGCAAAATTGACTGGAGTAATGGGCTCCGGCGGCAAGGACCCCATACTGAAGTCCACCCTTAACGGAACACTAGTAGTAGAAGCCATAATCAGCGCAGCAACCTTGTTGCCCTTGGGGCAGGGCAAGTAGTCACGTCCACGTGACACTGATTTTTAGGCATTAGTAGCAGCTCTAGCGGGGACTCAGTGCATGCTTGCACAAAGAGTCATATAAGCCCCTATTTAAACTCTAGCATCATTGTCAAGTTAAAAATATAAATCTATTTAAATCCAATCGCAAATATCACAATCAACCCATGATCTACCTAAATAGGGTTTCCTCTAATACCATTAGTAAAAGCCTTGGACCTCACCATAGGGCTAAAAGTGAGCCCGATCTAATCTGACCATATTCATGTTCGCATCCCATTCAGACCAGATTTAAAAAAAAAATGTTGAGTTGATCGGATTTGGATATGATCTAGATCCTTAGCTAGGAAAATAGCTGGATATAGATTCAAATATGAATCTCTCCTATTTTTTCGGATTTGGATTCGGACATCCATATAATATAAGTCATATATATCTCAAGTCCAGGATCCAGGCCAATCCTCATCCACATGCCTTTTCCCATCACGTTGCCGTTCAGAATTCGGACTCCTCCTCGACGTATTTGAGACTTGAGACTTGAGAGTCTTCGCCTCTTTGAGCGAGCGGCTAGGGTTTTCTTTTCTACACTAGAACAAAATAGGCTTTTTCCGACTCTTCCCTGCTGACGCTAACAAAAAGCGTCGACAAATTTCGAAGTGGTGCTAAAATTGGGTGACGCTTTTCTATAGCGTTGAGTGAAATTCAAATCAGATGATGCTTTAAAGCGTGTCGGAAGAAAAAAGGGCAATAAAGCCGATCCCCTACCTTTTTCCTCCCCGATCCCCTACTTTTTTTTCTTTCTCTCTCTCTCTCTCGCACGCAGAGAACAAACCCTAAACCTTTCACCCAGCCGCCATCATCCCCCCCTCCTTCCTCCCCAATCCAACTTGGCTACCCCTCTCCCCCAAACCCCCCACTGAGCTTCGGATCCCCCTCTCCCTCCGAGCTTCGAGGACGGCCCCGCGCCTTCGAGAAAGGTGTTCTACCCTTCCAAGCTAAGGATACAGTGGTGGCAGTAGGCGGGCTATGGTCCAACGAGATAAGCAGCCATTGATGCAAGCAGATGGAGGCCGAGTTCGTGAGTTTCAAGGCCTTTGTCCATCTCATAAGTTTCATCTCCCCCTACCTCTCCATCTGCCCTTGCAACCCCATCTCCCTCCAAGAACTCCTCCTCCTCCTCACCCTCCTCTCATTGGAGGCCCAGGCCACGGCTCGTAGCAGAGGAGAAATTGGATCAAACAGTGGCCCATTGCAAGAAAGGAAAGAGCAGGGCTGCTGCTCTGCTGCGTCCCCGAGGAACGTTCGAAAGGCTCGGAGGTGGCTTGAGAAGGAGATCGTGAGAGAGGAGAGGGAGTTGGGTCCTCCAAAAGACGACGTCAGAAGGGCAAGAAAGCGGAAGCAGAGCCGGCCAAAGGTTACCCACAAGGAGAGGCTGAGTTTGGTGGCTTCCATCCCTTCTCTCGGTCCATTGCCGAGTATGTTCTAATTCTTTAATTTTTTTTCTAGTTATTGAGTTTTGATCATGGGTAGGTGTGTTCTTTTTAGTTCTTTTTGGAATTTTACAAGGCCGTTTTCTTTTGTTTTTATTTTCTTGAAAGTGTCTTTTGGCATCCAAAATTTCATTTTAATTGTTAATGATTTTTTGTTTTTCATTTTCTTAATTGTGGAGCCCTACAGATCGGCGCATCTGAGGGGGATGGAGGTGGCCAAGGAAGCTAATGCTCTGCTCTCCTACGACCCCAATCTCCGGCTGCCCCTTTGGCCATCGTCCGCGCTGAAGTTCCTGACCGACGAGGCATCCATGAAGTTCCTGCCCCTTTGGCCCACCCTGAAGCTTCTCCTGGTCACCATCGGAGACAAGGGATGCAACTACTACACCAAGGCCCTAAATCATGGAATATATTATTTTTTAAAAAAATAAAGGCTAAAGCCGACGCTTATAAGCATCGGCTTTGAGGCTTTTAGCGACGCTTTTAAACATTGCTAAAAACCGACCTTTTACAATGCGTTTCAAAAGCGTCAGAAAAAACTTTTTCCACTCAGGTATCGCCGACGCTTCGGCGATGCTTTATGTAGCGTCGGGCGGATCTTTACCATTGCTTATAAGCATCGGTAAAGGATGTAAAAAGCACCGGAAAAAATCGCTTTTTTTGTAGTGCTACTTCTTTACCCCATCACAAGGCGCTCCTACACGACCGGCGTCCAGCAACGAGCACCCTTTCCAACCAGCGTTTGACAACGAGCATTCTTCTCAACTGGCGTTCGGCGATGAATGTCCATCCCAACTACAAGACGAGCATCGTTCTTCCTTTCCAACCATGACTCTTTCATCTAGTACATAGTAAACCTTTCTTCTTTGAATACTTTACTAGGATAAGATTTTCCATCAATAAGTCCAATATCTATTGAATCCCATGATCCTATGTATTGCTCAAAACATATGGACGGTTGCTAAAATCTGGAAGCCATCTCTTACAAGAAAAAGAGCAAGAACAATTTTTATAAATTTTATCATGGAAAACTTCTAATTTCATCTTGAATATAAGATGAAATCCGAAGGGAATTGATGGATTCCCTTCCAATACAAGAAAACAAACAGGGCCTAACTGAAACAATACAACAAAGCACAAATTTGCATTGATGAATTCCTTGCTGAGCATATTTATTCTGACAGGGAATTTACAAGTAGAATGTTTCCTCTCACTAGTATCCTTTTAGAAATTTATAGTTGCGACATAAAAATTTTTCCAACTGGATGTAATTATGATCCATATTTTTGTAGGAATCTGTGGTTTTCATGTGTCTATATTACTTCATTGGAGACAATTGATACCCTCCAGTCTTTGTTTCATTTATTGGCTTCATGTTGTTTTGTTATTTTCTGTAATTTTTTGAGCTTTTATAAGTAATTTTGGATAACCGTTTATGGGCATGGATGCATTCTTTTCAGGTACCTTTCAGATGCCTCTGGGCCCGATTTCCATGAGTGGCTGAATTCC
>NC_052392.1:21909136-22001636 GCF_009389715.1 Phoenix dactylifera | reverse complement strand
GATATACAACTTCACCAAAGTCCCTTCATGCTGTTGAAAAAGTGAGGCAGAAGATTTATAGTAGTTGTGTTATTTTTTTATTTTTTTTTTTGAGTGTTGTGTGTTGTACTGGTATTTGTCTTCTTTTGAAAGACTTGATTAAACAAACACCTCTCTACTATGGTAGATTTAACTTTCTGTTTTATGAAAGAGACAAGAAGAGTGATCAACAATAAAAAGGGGTTCCTAAAGGACTAGCTTCTCTATGATTTTCCTTTGATTTATTTGTTCTTTTTTCATATTTTAATAATCTTTTACATATACTACATTGCCGTTTCTCATTTTCCGCATTGTATTTTCTTCGAGCACAATTTCCATTTGTCGCTTACATTTCATTTCTTGCATTTATTTCAGCACATTGAACAACAAGGAAATAAGTAAACATTGGTCCCAAAAAAGTCCCTTGACCAAATTTTCTGCACCAGACTCCCATCTGAGAATTATTATACAAAGATTCATAATTAGACACATAGAGACAAAGATCACCAAACAGATGCTACAGTCTTTATTCAGTTGCCAACGACAGATGATTCCATGATTCCTATTAAATCCCATATATATACACAACGTTCATAAAGAAGTTGGAAATAAATATGATCCATTGAAATGAAGTTGCTAGGTTATTTGTCTTCTTAGGAGACAGGCTTGATAAATATTGGTCCTATGATCCACCTGTGATGGCACAAATTTCTTTAAGCAGCTGTTCTTCTACCCCTTGGTAAATCCAACCCACACCCTTCTTTCACATCACCGCATTTAGGCATGGACAACAATACGTTCCTTGACGATGACCTTCTCCTTGTGCTCCAATCAGCAAGATTCTAATTCCTGTAATGGGATCTGTAAGATCAAGTATTCAACTCAATTGGAAGTGTACATTTTCATCATCATATTTTGTAGGCCCATGGAATTACTTGAATTCTTGCACATATATGCTTTCTGCATTTCTCAAAATTAGTGTTCCACTGATCAACTATCATAGGCTCAATTTAGTAGATCCCTTGTGCATCATATGAGGATTTAGAGGGGTAATAACATGTTCCTGATACTGCACATAAGTATCAGTTCATTATGAACCTCAATTATTTCAACATCCCTGACCATATACCAGTATGTTTTTGCTTACCATATTGTTTTCATCATGACTGAGCTTCTTAAACCGCATAGCTAAATGGAGATTACCAACCTACATGACCCTGAATTATCTAACAGTTGCATAGTTCCCTCAGCCAGGAATTCTGTTAATTTAAAAGGATAAACTTAAGGATTGGAATTTATCCCATTCTCTTGCTCAAAAAGGGGGGTTTGGGTTAAACTTAGTCTTCTAGCTAATATTAAAGAATAGCAATACCATATTAATGATAGCTTGATGCAGAAAAGCTGACTGCATAAAGCTGGGATGGACTAAGGCTTACCACCATACAACAAACTATGTTAATTAACATATCGACAAAAGTGATTGCCTAGTTGCATACTCGTCTAGTGCTATCATCAAAACAATAAGATTATAATAAAGAACGCAAAACTCCCTCATCCCGAACACCAAATATTGAGTACATATAGTCCTGTTAAGCATTCGAGATAACGTCCACGAACAATCACTCTAACGTCCAAGAACCAATATTCCAACGTTAAGCACTCAAGATAGTTATCAAGAAAGAAATCAACCGAGCAAAACTAGAAGAAAAAACAAACACTCCAACGTCCAAGAACCAATATTCCAACGTTAAGCACTCAGGCTAGTCATCAAGAAAGGAAGTCCACCGAGCAATCAAAATTAGAAGAAGAAAACAGTCGCTCCAACGTCCAAGACCAATATTTCAACGTTAAGCACTCAGATAATTTTGCGCGAAATTAGAAGAAAAAACAGTCACTCCAACGTCCAAGAACCAATATTCCAACGTTAAGCACTCGAGAAAAATTCCAAGAAAGGCGGTCCGATAAGGTTAATTAGAAGGAAGTGATCACTCCAACGTTCATGAACCGATATTCCAGCAGAAGAAAGCGAAAACTTATCAACACGGAAAAATTAAACTCTCCAAGAAAGATCAAAGGGAACAAAGCGGACTCACCGACGTGGAGTCGGTCATGAAGGCCCCGTTCTTGGCCATGGCAGAGGGCCTGCCGGACGCCACCGTGAGACCCGCTCTGAGAGTTCGCCGTGAGATGGCGAGGCGAGGCGTCGAAAGGATTCCTCGGCAGAGAAGGGGAATGCAGGGCGCCGAACCCAAGGAGGAAGAGGGGAGGAGGGGGAGGAGGGCATTTGAGAGAACGAGTGAGACCATTGTTTTCTTTCTTTATGAACTTTTCTCCTCCTGTACTTCTTCCGGCCCCTCTCTGTGCCCGCTTCCCCTCTATTTATAACGCTCCCTGATCTCCGACTCAGCGAAGGAAGAGAGGAGGAGAGTCAGCTCAAAAGAGGATAGAGGGAAGGGGATTGGATGGACATCAGCCGCTGTTATTACGGTTGCAAATGGGTCGGGTTGACTCGTGACCCGACCCGATCCGACCCGGCTCAACCTGCATAAAATCCGACTCGATCTAAATTTTAGGGTCCGCAGGGCCGGGCTAGGTTCTAAAATTGGACCCATTCTATTTTTCAGGTCGGGTCGGGTCCACCCAATATCAACGCAAACCCGGATCCGATCTGACCCTTTTTTTTGCTTGATGTTATTTACTATTATGTAGTAGAACTTTAAATATAAAAATATATAGACCTGAACCCGACCCGACCCAAATGACCTGTAGGGTCAAAATTTATAGGCATAGACCCGATCCAATCCGACCTACCCGATTTTCAATCGGGCCGGATCTGGGTCTAAAATTAGGATCGGAACAAGAAACCGGGTCGGATCGGGGTCACTCAGGAGCCGACCCGACCCATTTGCAACCTAGTTGTTATTAGGAGCAAATATGAAATGGGGCGGGCATAATACGACTGCAAATAGGTCGGATTGATCCGTGGTCTGACTCGATTTAATCTAACTTATTTAAATCTAGTCCAATATTTTTTGGAGGACCCATAGAGCTAGTCAGATTCTAAAATTAGACTCATTCCATTTTCTGGATCGGACCTAGGTTTACTGAATTTAGACCTGATCCGACCCATTTGAAATTTGGGTAATTTTGAATTTTCAATCTTACGACCGATCCGATCCGACCCGACCCAAATCTATAAATTATTTAGGCCTGCAGGCCGTAGTCCGCAGGAATGCAAACAAGTTCTGAAGCCATGGACAGGTTGACCCGAACCGCACCCGACCAAACCCGAACTCGAAACGGACTCGAATTTTTGGGGTTGGGTCCGGGTTATATATGGATCCGACCCAAATGACTCATTGGGTCAAAAATTGTAGCGGTGGATCCGACTCGACCCAACCCGATCTTTTATTGGGTTGGATCTGGATCCAAAATTAGGATTTGAATAAGAAACCGGATTGGGTCGGAATCACTCATGACCCGACCCGACCCATGTACACCCCTAATACAACATCATCTAAAATAAAATTTCTATTTTACCATATTTTCTCTAATACCTATTTTATGAGAAAAGGCCAAAACTCCAATAGAAATAGAACTCCTATTAACCGAATCCATCAATCCCAAAATTTTAAAAAAATAAAAAAAAATAAATGCACCAAAGGAGATTGTCCACGAAGAGAAATCGTCTGCATCCTTATTCTTCCACATCGAGTCTCTCCATCAATCTTCTTTCTTATCAAGCCAAGATTTTTCTTCTCCTCCCAAATTTCATTCTCCTTCTTTAAATCCCTCTTTTTTTCTAAAATCTTTGTACCTAAGAGTTCATGGAATCTAAGAAATGATATGCATACAGTTTCTTATATTAGACAAAGCTAGAAAACTATGTATTGGGATGAGCACTATATCCTGAAAACTATATATCGATCTACCTAAAAGTGTATATTAGCTTACAAGATAATTAATTTGCTTTGAGTATATCATCTCGCCATGTAGTGCATTAGTAAAAAGCATGTTCTGAAAATTATGTATTGATTTACCTAGAGATATGTACTAAATTACTACTATGTGTACAAAAAAATAAGTTCGTAGTATGTATCAGAAAGTCAACGAGTGTGTATCACTAATCATGTAGTATGTATGTACTGGTGAATATAATATTTTAAAAACTATGCATCAATTGTTTAGTTGTATGTATTGGATTGCTAGACGGCTAATTTGCTAAGTAGTGTATCATCTAATCGTATACTTATACTGGTGAATACCACATTTTAAAAATTGTGTATCGATTTATTTAGATATACGTATTGACTTACTAAATGACTAATTTGCTTCATATATATTACTTATATATTTTCCGATCACAGAACTGACGACTCACTTAATAAAACAAATTTTTGAGGTATTAGAAAAAATATAGCAAAATAGATTTTTTTTTTATTATTTTTTTTGGTGCCTGCCCTATGTGATTTTTGTTGCGCTATTAGTAGGAAAGGGAAGGTACGGCATTGAATGGGGAAGGGAGATGTTGGAGATATTTTTAGACAAATAAGCCGATGGATCCGGAGGTTTGTACACTAACAGTAGGATATTAACATCGGAATTGGTCCATGAGGCCACGGGTCACATTCATACAGGCTGGAATTGGTCCGGGCTACCCTAAGTCACGTCGGGCTAGGTTTTTAAGTCGGCTAGGCTTAGGCTGGGCCAAACTGTTAGGGACATGATATTTAGTCCAGTTTTCTTTCTTTCTTCTTACGCTAGTTTCTTTTTCCCAGTTTAATGCTACTCAAATTTTGCTCTCCCCTCAACATTAATACAATACAATCTTTTTTCCGGAAATATTTCTTTTTCATTTTGTTTTTCAGATAAAGTACCATTATTTCTTTTAAGTTAGCCAATCATTGTCGTCCATGATTGGTGCCATGGCCAGGATTGACCCAGGCTCCCATGGTTTGCCATCCATGTACTGCAATGGGCTTATTCAAAAACGGTCATCATGCGAAATTAACAAAATCTCTTCAATCCAAACATGGATGGAGAGGATGTGACCACATTCTTTTAAAATGACAGAACCTTCTTTCAAGGTTTTTGATCATAGTAAAAGTAGCATGTGATTACAAAATAAGAAGGAAAAGAAAACCTAGAGTTGTGTTCATCTTTGGTTGGAGACTCGTATTCAACTTCAGACTTTGCCTAGGACTATAATTTAGATCCTGACTACGAATTGGGGCTTGTTCGAATGGTCATACCTCTTTGTTTAGCAACCAAATAATCGGGATTCAAGCCTCAGCTGGTGAATACCAAGTGTTGAAACTTAATTAAATTAATGGTGGATCTCTCTCTCTCTCTCTCTCTCTCTCTCTCTCTCTCTCTCTCTCTCTCTCTCTCTCTCTCTATATATATATATATATATATATATATATATATATATATATATATATATATATATATATATATATATATATATATATATATATATATATGTTATCCTTATCAAGTTCTAGTGGAGCCCTTATTTGCCAATGTCATGAGCTGAGGTTGCCACATAACTAGCTATACTCATACCAAAATTGCCGAAGCATTGCCTATTACTATTTTGGTCGTGTCCCTCGATGCACCTCATTGCTTGTTTGGGAGAACATCAATCAATAATCCTTATAGTCACACAGGCATTGCATTTTTAAGTGATTGGTCAATGCCAAATTAGGTAAATTGATTTGGTTAATATCATACTCAGAAGTCTCAATTTCTTTCCTGGTGAGTGCTTAGAAGGCTCACTGAAAGAATCTCAGATATGCAGATTTCCCTGCACATCTCATGCACCGACCTACATAATTTAACTTCTTCTTGCATTAAAAAGGTGTTTGATAACCATATTTGGTTGAGACTCAAATTGGCATAAGAATTTGTGACGGCAAATGTCAAAGCTGACATTGAAAACTTTTACATCCTTACACGCAATGTTTGGATTGACATGTACATCTCAACAAAGTATATGCTACGAACTAGGAGTGGTACCTGCTACGGCACCAAACTTCTTAACTGAAAGAGAAAACCGAGTGCAGTGTATAGTTGAGCTACAACTGACTTGGAAGAAGGACTACAAATGTCACTGCTGCAATCAAAATTTTGAAGTGTTTAGGCACGACATAACACCACCATCACTTGGTAAAGTCCGAACCCCATTATAAATAAACTCCCCACATAAAAATAAGCATGTTTCTACCCTCATATATACCAAGGTAATCGACCGCCTTGGTTCTTAATCTATGTCTTTTTCTCGAAACGCATGGAACATGCTAATCCAAGCTAGTGCAATAGGTTCTAATACCTTTACACCATGAACCAGATAAGAATTATCGAAACACAAGAAAATTTCGAGTTGTCACATATGTTATGAATCAAACTTAATGGTTTGCCTTAATTTTGGTTTTAAAGGGATTCAGCATGTACCTATACAAGAGAATCTTGTTATCCAATTCAAAGAGATCTCGAGTCTAATCTCCTTGTATATACTGTCTTACTCGCAAAGAGTATGGAACAGCTAAGAAGTTACAAAACACACACGCAAAAAAAAGGAGGAGCATTGGAATGATCAAAAAGTACTTTTTTTTTTGTTTTTTTAAATCATCCCTTCAGCCTGAAGGTACCAGATGGAAAGAAGAAGATTATGATCATTACCTTCTTTGATTTGTTCTTGTTGATATCCTCTTTAATTTACACATACACATAGAATTCCCCTCATCTTCCCATCCCATCATCAACACCCCAACGACGGACCCCCAATCCATGGTTCTGCGCTTCCCTTTTGCTGAGCTTCTCCTCTATCCAACCCTTGGTCTTCAAACCCCCATCTAGAAAAACCTAAAGATAGACAAAAGTCTAATCTAACGTTCTGAACAAACAAAAAGAAATAAAACGCTATATTTATATAAACTCATCACCATCGTCGGAGCCCTGGATTGGAGGAGGTTCGGAACGGACTAGCCAAAGAGTTCGCAGTCGTCGTCGGAGCTCTCAGGGCTGGGCTTCTGATTGAGGTCCGGCCTCTTATAGGCCGGCCGGCGGCGATGGTCCGCGCCGGGAGAGCGGGCCCCGGCGGTGGGGGAGGCGGCGGCGGCGGCCGCGGTGGCGTGGAGGGCGTCGACGCGGGCGCCGACCTCGGTGGCCTTCTTCCGGATGAGGGCGGCGGACATGGCGGCGTCGGCGTGGGCGTCGACGGCGATGTCGTCGGGGAAGTTGAGGCGGGCGGAGCGGCCGCGGAGGTAGAAGACGGCGGTGTCGTAGGCCTTGGCGGCGGCGATGGGGGAGGAGTAGGAGCCGAGCCAGATCCGGGAGCGCTTGTTGGGTTCGCGGATCTCGGCGACCCACTTGCCCCACTTCCGCATCCGGACCCCCCGGTAAGGCCGCTCCTTGCCGTCCTTCCTCGCTGGCGGCGGCGACGGCGACTCCCCCTCCATCTCGATCTCGGTCGATCCGTGGAACCGAGAGGCCCCTCCCTCTTTCTCCCAGTTATATATTATTTGCTATATAATTGTTTTCCATGTGCGGTTGGGGTTGGATACTTATAACGCGGGGACTGGAAGCACGTGTGGTTCGATTACTGTTAGATAGCTTATCCGACTCCAGAGGGAGGAGTTTAAGGGGAGAAAGGGCGAGTCAAAGGTGGAGGAGGTCGGAAGGAGAGGACGAGCTTCCCGTAACGCCGTTATCTTTGTCGTAACGCCCAGCTTCAATGATGATGTTATTTGTCGCTTTGTCCTTTAGTGACTAAATTACCCCCACTTGGGCGCATTCGGTTGGAGGAAATGTATAAAAACGCTTCCAGGAAATTATTTACCGACTAGTTTAAAATTTTAGCACTAACAATTTATAAATGAAAAGATTATTCTATACAAATAATTTTTTTCTCAAAAATATGAAATAAGAAAATGAAAATAGATGATGTATCATTCCAGTGATTTGGTAGTGATTTATGAGAACTGAGTTGTTTCCAGTTTGAGACCTCTTCTCATTCTAATTTGTATTCTCGATAAATTATATAGAAAAATAGAAAAACCATAATAAATAATAGAAAAATAATTACTAGTAAAACTGGTTATAGACGAGACTTGGATATAGAAAATATCAAATTTTACACAAATCCAGAATGAAGCCCGATTAAAAATAAATATAGTTTAAGTCCGAGGCCCCACCCATGATCGTCAGTGTTTCTACCATGATATATTATTTTCTATATTAAAAATAATATAGAAAATAATAGTGTTTCATCAGTGTTTCTACCGAAAAGAAAAAAAAAAGAAGAAAAAGATGCGAGGCAAAAAAAAAAAAAAGACAAAAAAATTAGAGGCATATGAAGAGAAGGCTATAAAGTTAGATAGAAAGGCATGGTGGAAGCTATGAAAAAAGAGACAAGAAGACAAGAAATAGAAAGTTAGTGTCATAATAATAAGTTACCTCTCACAGCTATTAGTTGCAGTTTGATAGTTCCTTGCTGGCAATCGTACTCGCTAGTTGATACTCCATGCAGCTAAAGCAAGCATGCAAAATTTTTGAAAGTAGAGTGGGCCTGAATCGGATCTAACTCGGACCCGATCCGAACTCGAACTTTTTTTGTTGGGACCGGGTCATGCATGGACCTGATCCTACCCAATCCGATCTAATCAAATCTTTTATTGGGTTGGATCTGGATCTAATATTAGGCCTAAACAAGAAACTAGATTGGGTCGGAGTCACTCATGGTCAAGTCCGATCCGACCTATTTGCACCATAACCATCCAAATATATCAAAATAAAAGTACTAGCCGGTGCAACAACCCTATCAGTTAGGGTAATGAATAAGCACGCGGGAGTAACAATGTTGCACACTCTAACTATCATTTATTTAGATTGAAAAACAGCAATTTATTTAGATTATTGATTAACGATGTGTTTTATTAAATAGCAAATTATCCATCGGCTTGGACGGTGATTTGAATTGATAATTAGAATTTTATTGATCAAAGATGTCAAATGATGTCCAACGTTTTGTCATATCAGGGCTGTTATGATTGTGTAATTATCGGATAACAGCTATCTACTCACAAGTTTGTCATGATCCAAACGGATAAATCCGCAACCGCAGAGCCCTGCTACGGGCCGTCACAAGGAAATAACGGACGTTAGATGGAGGAAGACCGAGGGAGGAGATAAGGGGCACAGGAATCTGGGAGTCCGGATGGCGGGTGTCGGTCGGAGAGGCCGACACGACGACCCTCGCCGACAAAGCCGGGAATGAGCTAACGCGGCCGCTTTCTTGTCTCGACGTGGCGGCCCGACGGCACGTGACGGCCGCCGACGTGGACGTTTCCGCTTGGGTCACGGCAGCGCGTTAGGCGGCGAGGTCAGACGGACGGACGGGATGGAGGTCGTGTGAGTAGGTGGACGGGGATCTGACGGCTCGGAGGGGGTTGACGGGGGCCGTCGAACCGCAATACGCGATAGGTCGGTGGCATGAGCATCGGGACTTGCGAGGAAACAGCGCGTGGTGGGGAAGCGGCGGAAGAAACGGAATTAAAAGATTGTTGTTTGGACTCCGTTGATTATTAGTGCGCATTTCTTCGCTATCTTAATTATTTCTTTCTTACCGCCTTTCGTCTCCTAGTCTATTGTTTTTTTTTATTTTAATTATCGTCTTTTAGTCTATTGTTGATGTTTCAGCTTTCAACCATCGCATGCATGCAGTTGAAAATTCCAAGGATTAGCGTCGCTAGCGTGGGCACTAAACACTGCATACAATAGTAATAAATATTTATTCCATAAATTGCTGCTGCTGCTGAAATGAGAGCCCGGTTTGGGCTCGCTGCTGATTTTTGTTCTCAAGAAAAAAGAGCTTAATAAGCAAGAATTTTTTTTTTTTTGACATAATATGTCCGGCAGAAGATCTTCCAATATCTAAGGATCTAAGAAAAATAGAGAAGATCTTATAGAGATTTGAGACTGTGATAGATTAGGACTCACATCAACCTACTTGAAGATCCTTAGGTTAGTCTTATTTATAGATAGGCTTTGTTGGAATTCGTTGGAGTTTATTATTGGGAAAGAATCTCAACTCAACTTGGATCTCAATTTCTTAACTTTCGATCTTCTACTAATATCCATGAGTAAGGGTCAAGCTACAACAACCTTCTATTGGATGGTGGGCCACGTGACAAGCTTTGGTAGGTCGGTTCTAACCAAATCAGTTAGGGCTTGATTCGAGTGGAAGAGCGACCATATGATGGATGTTTAGTGGTCAGATCTGATTTAGACATAACATAAATAATAATTTGTGCATATCTAAAAATAAATAAGGATTTAGTTTGGTTTGCTTTGAATAGACTGATGGTGAATCATTTCAACTCTACCTCTAGCTAGTACTCAGAAGTGAGTTTAGGTCAGCCCAAATTAAGTTTGGAGGCAAACATTTCCTAAATTGGCTATTTCTCAATATGAGAGACCTCAGGATGATATGATGTCATGCTCATATATCTATTTAATGATCAGAAATTTTAGTTCAAAAATTATATATTGCATTATCAGGTATTAAGATCTAAATAATTATAATATGGATAAATCTTTTCTTATTTCTAAGCACAAATTATAATATGGATAAGGAGTATGATTTTCTCATTTATAGCCTTAATAAAGTTTATTATGCCTCCTGCATTTAGTGAATATTGTTGTGGCTGAGTTAAGACATATCGCATCCAATTTTCTCATTCCATTAATCAGTAAATGTTGAGTATTTTGATTGTTGCTCATTTTAAATTGCATTTCCTTAGGTGTATAGAAAAGCTTTTGTTGGCATGCTTACAGGCCCATTGACATTTTAAGTTTTGTGTGTGCTTTAAGCATGTGCAGGAAGAGAAGGATATAAGCTTAAATTGCATCCAGTTTTTTTAAAATGAGAAAGAAGGACATCGAAGAAAACTTTACTCTAAATCCTACTGCATAAGGAAACAATATGCATCCATCTAGCAGAAAGGTCCTATTATCTATAATTTCAAATTGACAAATAGAGGCAATTAGTTCCCGATACACTTTCTAGTCTAAAGAGATATTCATGTCTTGTGATGAAGCTAGGAATAGTAGATATGCGCTCAGTTCTTTTATTTTAGAACTCTGCATGACTCGAATATGTCCCAAATCTGAATTTTTGGGTTGAAACCTGGTTGTATATGGATCCGACCCAATTCTAATGATCTGTTGGGTTAAAAAAATTTAGCTGTGGACCCAACCGACTCGATCTTCTATTCTGTTAGATCTAGGTCCAATAATAAAATCCGAACAAGGAATCAAGTCAGGTTAGGGTCACCTGTGATCTGGTCCAACCCCATATATGTGCACCCTAGCTGGAAGGTTTTAAGTTAATTTGAGAATTGATGGGTAGTTTGACTTGCAGCATCTGCTGCGTGCTGTATAGGTGATACAGGTAAGTAGGTTTTGGTCAACCCTGCATCCTGTAAAATTAGGGTGCTGCAGTATGTGGCCTACTTGGTCCATGGTCAAACATAACATGCTCCGAGCTTGGGGGTCCGAGATCAAATAAAATGGAAAAATTCAAAAAAAAATAAAAATAAAAAAAGGAAAATAGCTTTAAAGTAGACACTTTTTTCCTTTCTACATTACATCTACAGAAATTTGACTACAAGAGCCAAGGGATTTGGAAAGGAAGGTTAATCCTAAGTAGTGATAACTTTAGGATTTAATAACGCTTCTTTTAGAGCCGAACATTCAGATTTTTTTTTTCCAAAAAAAAAAAAGCTTAGAGAAAGTATATGACTGATTTAAAATACAAGTAACAAAGATAAGAAACTCATCAGTGTAACATTCTTGTCAATATATGCTATTGGAGGGCCAAGAACAATCAACAAATGCTAAAGATAACAGCAAGTAATTCATCAAGTATTTGTTGAATTACTCAAAACAAGTACTTCATCCACAAAATATAAAATTTGTAAACATTTTGAGGTCGATTATTTGAGAATAATTTAAAGAATCAACTCACTTCACGAATGACTCAAGAATTTGTCATCAACTCAAAAAATATTATTTAGTATGATGCTGGGAGGGAATATTGGAAGAGAACCAGGAAAATGGACCATGACTTTCTCTCTGCGGACGCGTGAGCACAGGAGACCTCGACTTCTATATCATAGCCTCTATCATGCGGACAAAAACTGGAGGAGATGGTTTTGTGGGCTCGGAGATCTCACTCAAGCCATGGGGTGGGGGTCTTTTCACCGAAGAACAGAGTTGGAGACTGGAGGTTTGGTTTGGGAAAGCGATATGAGGAACCAAATTCTTGGCATCTGACACTGACGTGGTAGTTTGAGGCCAGGGGAGATGGACTCGGTGGTGGTGGTATGTGGAGGGATCCAGGCCAGCCCAATCCTTCCTAACAAACATATTTTATAGCAATATATGCCTTTTGGTTCCGCCTACTATTTTATTTTTTTCTCCTCTCTTGAATACAGAGGTAGCAATTGGATTTAGCCGGATTGGCTACAGATTAGGTCGAATACGAATCTAATTAAAAATTCATCGATCTGAATCCAATCTATTTATTAAGTAGGTCAAAAATCGAAACCCTGTATGCTTATTAAATAGATAATCTGATCCGACTCATATAATCTGTCTATTAAGCCGATCAAGTAAGATTAAATGAAATATATTTATGACGGTTTAAATAGATTTAAATATATTAAGTAGATTAAATGGATTAGGTTAAAAAAAAGGATAAATATGATATAGCAATATATGCTTTTTGGTTCCGGCTACTATTTTTTTTTCACTTCTCTTGAATGCAGAGGTGGCAATTGGATTTAGTCGGATTGACTACAGATCGGGTTGAATACGAATCAAATTAAAAAAAATTCATCAATCTGAATCCAATCTATTTATTAAACAAGTCAAAAATTCAAATCAAAATTCTATATGCTTATTAAATGGATAATCTGATCCAACCCATATAATCCGTCTATTAAGCCGATCAAGTAGGGCTCGTTTGGTTCGCGGAAAAAAAAGGGAGGAAAGTGTGGTCAACGGAAAAGTAATGAGATGCCTTTTATTTGGTTGGAGTTTTCAAATGAGAGAGATGAGAAAGTTATATTTTCATGGGAATATGATTCCCACATTCATGGAAAAGTCTTTCCCATGAGACGGGAATCACTCCATTTTTATTTTTCCCCAAAAAGACCCTTTAATATTAAAGAAACATTAGAGAGGTATTAAACACCTAATTTTTATTAAGGGTATAATAGGAATTATATATAACTTTCTCAAGAAGTGGATGGCATAAACACTTTGGACATCTATCACTTTCCCTTGGTTAACCAAACATGCCAAAAGTACTTTTCTAGACATCCTCTTCATAGGAATCCCCTTCCCAGGAATCATATTCCTAAGAGGAAAAATGCTTCCCGCGAACCAAACGAGCCCGTAAGGTTAAATGAAATATATTTTTGGCGGATTAAATAGATTTAAACATGCTAAGTAGATTAAATGGATTGAGTTAGATTAATTTGATTATAATTTAAATTTATTTATGTTGAATTTAAACTTGGTTGAACTAAATCGTTGGTGGACGTTGACGGGTCGGGATGCAAATTGTCACCGCTACTATGCTTTAGCTAGGTTTGGTCGGTGGGTGGAGGCTTGGGGCCAGGCAGCTGAACGCCGCTCGCTCGTCGTATTTGGCCTTTTGCGCCCGTCGCGTCTTGCTGTGATGGAAAAGACCGTGGCCTCATGAAACCTTATCTCGTGGGTCCGCATGTTCCACAGCAACCACACGCAACTCCTTTGTCTTTACCTACCGTTATAACGCAACTAGACGACCGACTCCAAATGATTAGTTCTTAATAATTTTAATGTCTATCAAATTTAATTCTGAAAACGCTAAAGGGTAAGAAGGTATTAATCAAAGGTCGTATAAAGATTTCACATGCTCAACACTAATCTTAAATACAAGATTTTATTAAAAAGTTATAAAGTTATGAAAAATTTATAAGAAAAAGCTTGAAATATTCATCAAATGCTTTGATTAGACAGTTGGATGGTACTTATGGGCTAATAGAATTTACATGGTCAAATATACAAAAGTTAATTCTATTAGTTTTTGCTGATTCAATGGATTGGGTTTTGATTAAATAAATTATCTATCTAAATGACAAAATAAATTTGCCTAAAGATTTCTGGAAAAAATTTGCGCATTTTCATTGACTAATGGTTCCGGTATCATACTAGCAACAAACACCATGCACGTATATTTTCAGAATCAATTAAGGATTGATGGGAGGACAAATAGCCACTGATTATGCTTCTAATTGTACATAAATCGCATCTCCATGCTCTGTTCATTTGGCATAATAGTATATTTCCATATCACCCCCCCTCAAGCTGATGAGAGGAGGGAGAATCAGTTTGGCACATCGGTGAAAATAGCCGGAGGTAGGCAGCGTTTTGGTAAAGATGTCTGCCAATTGATCAGAAGATCTTACGAGATAATATCCAAAGTTGACATTTGACATTAAATCACGTACAAAATGATAGCCAACTTCGATATGTTCTATACGAGCATGAAGGACTGGATTAGCTGCCATATGGGTTGTATTTATGTTGTCACAGTGAATACACAACTTGTTAAGTCTTAGAGAAGATAAGTCATTGCATGCCAATGCCTTGTATTCAGCCTCAGCACCGGACCTGAAAATTGTTGGTTGTCTCGTGGAGCCTAAAGAGAGCTAGAATAGTTGAGCCAAAGAAGGTATGGAACCTAATACTTGCTCAACTAGTATTCGGGCCACTCGCCCGAGCGACATCCGAGTATATGCGGCAACAAGAGATGGAGGTCCAAGTTTGATGAACAGACCAAACCCAAGGGTTCCTTTGAGGTAGCATAGAATGCACGTAATCGCTTTGTCCATGTGTAGTTGCCAGGGCATGCAGGAATTGGCAAACTTGGTTGGCTGCATAAGATTAGTTTAGTAATGCAAGCATTGCAAGGTTCCAACAATATCCAGAAAGGCTCAGTAGGGTCAGCTTGCAGAGAGTTAGCCATAATTAAGAGACATTTTTAGCCACTAGAGTGGAACATGGTTTACATCCCATCATATCAGCATGTTAAAGTGAAGAAGACTATTTGTTTCGAGTGAGAAAATAAGTTGTTGCTGGATATTGGACTCGGAGGTGACCGCGGACCAAGAAGGAGGAGCTCCGGCTGTGGTGCAGCGACGGACAGCTATCTCCAGCGGACCTGCAAGAAGCCTGTGGCCGGGGGTTCCAGCGTAAGCCCTCCGATACTTAAGTTAGAGAGGGACTTTTTGATGGAGAGAAAGAATGAAGAGAGGTATTTTCTTTGGCCAGAGAGAGAGGAAGAGAGATCTTTTCTCAAAAGGATTTGAAGGAAAAGCTCGCCAGGCTCTGCTCGTTGCTTTTTAAGCTCGTTGCGTACCTCCAGGGTTTCAATGGGCAATGCCTGGGCCAAGACTTGGGCTGATGCTTCAGCTGGTTGTTCTGCATGGCTTGGCATTTCAATCAGTTGCTTTGCTTTAAGTGTTGCTATGTAGCACTGTTTGGCCGTCGCTTGGTCTCCTCGGACCTCGCTGACTCTCTGTTTGGTGGGGAACCGCACGAGCAGATAATAAGTCGAGACCACAGCTCCGAGGGCATTGAGTCCTGGTTGGCCAAGGATAGCGTTGTAGACCGAAGTCACACGGACAACTAAGAAGTCTGTCCTCACAGTACTTTCTCTAGGGGCGAGCTCGATCGTGACAGGTAGGTTAATTATGCCTTCGACCGGGATCGAATCTCCGGTGAATCCGACCAGCGGAGCATTCATTTTTCGGAGCTGTCCCTACATCATTCCCATTCTTTGGAAAGCATCATAAAATAACACATTTGCTGAGCTTCCATTATCAACCAGAATGCGCTTTACATCGAATTTATTTACAATCATAGAGATGACCCCAGCGTCATCATGGGGAGTCTCGACTCCTTTTAGGTCTTCATCCGAGAACGAGATGGCCTCGGTCATGCATTGATGCTTCGGGGGGGCTTCTTTTCTAGCTGGTTCTTCAGTTGAGCTCCCTTCAGCAGGGCCTCCCCCTATGGCGTTGATGATGCCGGCAATAGGTCTGTTGTCATTTTGAGTTTCAGGTGGTGCGGCATTCTCCGCTGGTGCTTTTTCATCTCGCCGATTCCGCACGAACCGGTTGAGTATTCCGCGACGGATGAGCGATTCGATCTCGTCTTGAAGCCAGAAGCATTCCTCGATGTCGTGGCCATGGTCTCGGTGGAAACAACAATACTTCCTAGAGCGCTGCCGAGCTTTCGACTCTCGCATTAGTGGTAGAGCTTGGATATAGCCTCGGCCTTCTATCTCTATGAGTATCTCGGACCGAGTAGCAGTGAGGGGAGTATAGTTTTCGTACCTCCCCGATGGTGTTCTTTGCCGAGGTGGCAATCTCGATCGTGGTCGCGGTCTCGGGCGAGGTGGACTCCTCAACCGAGGCAAGTTCTTCTCGCGGCGAGGTGACTGGCTCCTCGGCAACCGCGTTCCTCGTGACGCCTCTTCTGCCCCTTCAAGGGTCGTTTGACGGCGTCACGCCAAGAGGCCATGGCCTCTTCAGCCTTTGCGTACTTTCGAGCTCGGACCAGCATCTCTGTGAAGTCGGTAGGAAAATTCTTCTCGATGGAGAAGAGAAACTTGTATGAGCGAGCTCCTGTCTTCAATGCCGACATGGCAATAGATTGATCGAGCTCACGGACCCCCCAAGTTGCGGCAATAAAGCGGTCGATGTAGTCCTTCAGGGATTCTCCTTCCTTCTGCTTGATGTCGAGAAGAAAATCCGATGTTCGCTGTTGGCGTTGGCTGGTAGCGAAACTGGCTGCAAACTGTCTGCCGAGCTGCTCGAAGGAAAGCACGGTACTTGGCTTGAGCCTGGAGAACCATAGCCGAGCTGTTCCTCGGAGGGTTGCCGAAAAAGCCTTGCACAGCAGAGCCTCCGAGGATCCTTGTAGCGCCATAAGTGCTCGGTAGCTCTCTAGATGATCTAAGGGTCGGTGGTCCCGTTGTAAGGTTCTATCTGGGGCATCTTGAATCTTGGCGGGACTGGCTTGTCCTCAATTAGATGGGAGAAAGGCAACTTGGTAGTGAAGTCGGGGTCGCCTTCACGCCTGATTCTTTGATCCCGAAGCGCCTCGATTCGCTGCTCGAGCTCTTCGACCTTCTTGTCGAGTTTTCCGCCTTGGAAAGTTACCATGGTGGTCTGTTCCAGTATCGACTGACCCGGGGTCGATTCCGCTTCCGAAGGCTGTTGCCTTTTATCCTAGTTCTTCCTTAGCGGCTCTCTCCGGGGAGACGCTCAGGTTGAACCCTGGTGACAGCATCGTTCTCCATTGTTGACCCTTGATTAGTCATGGGGATCTCAGCCTTGGGACACAGGTCCATCTGAAAGGAGTGCCGATTGGACATGAACTCACGGAGGCAGCATAGGAGGGGCCTCCATGTGTTGTAGGCCTTGGACTGCTGCTGCTAGTGCCTGAACTTGCTGTACCAGCGTGCTGAATTGCTCAGGCTGGATCTGCGGAACTTGATCTGCCGGAGGCCTCGACGGTGGGTTCTGGACTGATCGGCCAGGAATTGATGCGTGATGGCGGAGGCATTAGAGGCTCCTCTGCTTCTCAGTCTCATGATCACGACTCCGACTCTTCCTCAGCGACAACTGTTGCTGGAAATTGGACCCGGGGGTGACCGCGGACCGAGGAGGAGGAGCTCCGGCTGTGGTGCGGCGACGAACGGCTGTCTCCGGCGGACCTGCAAGAAGCCTGTGACTGGGGGTTCCAGCGTAGGCTCTCTGATGCTTAAGTCAGATAGGAACTTTTTGATGGAGAGAAAGAATGAAGAGAGGTATTTTCTTTAGCCAGGGAGAGGAAGAGAGATCTTTTCTTTGGCCAGGGAGAGGAAGAGAGATCCCCTACCTGGAGCTTTCCCCCCTTTTTATAGGAGGGGGTGCAGCGGTTGCCTGTGATTTGGCGTGATCGCGCGAATCAATGAGTTACCGTAGACGGCCCGAAATTTCGGGCTAGCTGGCGATCCGTTGAGATCGTGTGAATTCAAACGTTGACAGCCGTTGAGGCGGAGATTGCGGGATTTGATCCCGGATATGGAGAATTTGATTTTCGGTGGAGTGGGGGTTAGTTTCTTCGTTTAACTGGGTCTTTCTTGGCCTTGAGGTCAATCTCGGCTGAACTCAGCCGAGACCGCGCCTGCCGAGGTCATGCCGGGATTGAGATTGGGCGTTCTGAGGTCGGGCGCTCTGAGGTTGTGCATGTTAAGGTCGGGACTGCTGAGAGCATGCTCGCCGTCGTCACGTTCGTCATCAGGTTTCGGCGATTTGACCATGTACTTTGAGTGATCCATTTTCTCCCCAGCATAAACCACCATATATTCAATGAGGTTCAATACCAAGAAAGTAATGTTGTTGCATATAAACTTCTTCCTTGAGGAGACCATGAATGGAGTGCATTTTTCCCATCGAGCTGCCGAATGGAATAGTTTCATGACACTGCAATAGTTAGAACCATTCTGTATGGTTTGATACGGAATGGTTGAATAACTGGACGCAGAGGTGTCCGTAGATTAAACGTTCAGATGGCGATTAAAATCACTGGTCCCACTTTTTCTTTTGATGCAAAAC
Source organism: Phoenix dactylifera (assembly GCF_009389715.1). NCBI lineage: Eukaryota > Viridiplantae > Streptophyta > Magnoliopsida > Arecales > Arecaceae > Phoenix > Phoenix dactylifera. The sequence goes on along the minus strand of NC_052392.1, from coordinate 21,982,896 downwards.
ACCCATTTACAACCCACTATATTCACGAGGCATCCTAAGTCTTTGTTTTATATTAAAAAAAAGAGTGCTCTATTTAGAACTGGCAAAATGTAACCCAATCGGTCAAACTGATTCATGCTCGACATAACTAGATTTGAATTTGGACTAAATGGATTTAGAACATAAATAGACCGATTTGTTTAATCAGTTTAACATTTGGATCGGATTTTAGTTTTAGACATCTAATATGTTAAACCTTCTTAACCAGTTTAGCCTGCTTAAAATCTATTTGATCTATTTAAAATTTACTTAACATATTTTTTTTACTAATTTAACTTCATCCGCTTAAGTTACTTAACCCATTTAGATCTATTTAATCTATTAAAAAAAATCTACTTCATAGATGGATTATATAGGTCGGATTTGGATTGCATGTTTCATAAATATGTCATGTTTAAATGCGAATCTTTGACTTATTTAATAAATAGATCAGATCCGGATTGACAAATTTTTCACACTAACTTCCGTTCGATCCGGAATAACAAATAGTCTCCTAAACGTGGATGGTTCAATAGAAGAGTCAAGAATGGAGATAAAGGCAGTACAATGGGTTGTCAGTAGCTCTTAATGATTCGATAAACTTTTCTCTCTTGTACCACCTTGAGAGAGAGTTGTCATAGGCTGATGAGTTGGCTACGGTAACTGCAGTGGGGAAGGTGGTGACTTATTTGAATGCAGTGAAGACGACTCATTATTTGTAGGCATTCGATCATGGTGGTGAGCGAATGAATACTGATGGCGAGGAAAAAAGGAACATCTCCAAAGCTATCACAGGGTCTAAGAGATTCTTCTCAAGCCCTTGCTAATGGAATTCCAACCTGAGAAGGACTCGCTGCAGGATTTGGAGCATAGATTGGCAAAGAAAGCATAACATTTGATGGGTTAATATTTCCTTGTTTTGCGTCGTTTCGCCGTCACCCCCCACTTATTGCACTTGTTATGTAAGAAGGTGCCCCACTTTAGCTTGTTACGTAGGTGAGTTTCATGTGAAATCTAAAGTCGGCAGTAATCAAATATTTCCAGCCACTCGAGGAACGCATCGAAAGCAACGGGTGCATACGGAAACAGGAGACAATAACTACAGGACGAGATGATGGAGGCTGGCAAAAACTACAAGCCAAGATGCTCTACGCTAATAATAAGTAGTAGTCTCAGGGGGGAGGAATGGCCCTGCGAGCCTCACCTCAAGAGATGGCCAATGGACCGCCTAAAGATTTGTTTAGCTTGTGAACAATCCATCTTTTAATTTGTATTGATCTTGCCTGAACAATCCATCCAGATGGAGCCAAGGGCGGAGCCCTTTCTGGGTGCGTGGCCACGTATGAATGATGTTAACTTCTCCTAGGCTTCGTTTCCTTCGCCTATATCGGGTTACAGAATAATATAAATTATTAAAAAATTAATTATGAAGAAAAATGAATTTCACTTTTTTTTTTTTTACTAAAGCGGATGACTCATACTATATAGATATGGACACACCCAATAAAATCAGCAAACAAAATATTACGGAGTGCCCTAGGTAGCTCCTCCTTTCGGGTCCATACGATACCATCAGAATGGCAGGCCACATATACAACCACCCAATCCGTGGTTCCGTTGGCTTCCCTAAATACATGCTTGGCTCAGAAGGCTTGCCCATCGCACAGATGTCTCGAATCAAATGGTGGTCCCTACTGCTCGGATCGCCCTGGATTTATCTGGTCATGTGGCCGAGTCACCTTTCAGTATGATCGAGCTGGCCTGCAGGGCACGCCGTGCATAGCGTAGAATTTCACCATAGTTGGTCGGGGATAATTTTATATCAAAATAATACTAATTTTTCAACATTATCTTTAAATAAATAATTCAAGTAATAATATTTTTTTTCAATCCATTTATTATCCTGTTGCTGGAATTTGGACCCGGGGGCGGCCGTCGGCTGAGGAGGAGGAGCTCCGGCGCGAGAATGGCGGGTGGCGGTCCGTCGACGGGCGGCGTCCTCCAGGAGACCTGCAAAAATGCCAGTGGTCGGAGTTTCCGGCGCCGGCCCTCCGATGCTTAAGTCAGAGGGGGGGCTTAATTTTGGAGAAGGAGAGGGACTGTATGTAGAAGTCCCCAGCCCTCCCTCGGGAGGAAGAAGCCTCCTTTTTTATAGGGAGAGTGGTAGTATTACCTGTGATGTGACTGGGCGAATTAATGGGTTACCGTCACGATTGGACGTGGGCGTGTGAAGTAATGAGTTACCGTAGATGGCCCGTTCCCATCATGGGAGGAGATGGCGCGTAGCCAGAGCTTGCTTGTGGCGCGCAGTGCAGTACATTCTTGGGAATGGTGAGGCGTTGACAGTCGTAGCAGGGTATGGTCCCTGATTGATATGTCATGGCGTGGCCGGCAAGTAAAGCATGGTGCGGTGAGGCTGCTGCAGGGCATGGCCGCAGCATATAGACGACGAGGTCGGCCTTCTGAGGTCAGCTCGGCCTTCTGTGCTTGGCCTTCTAAGCTCGGCAGCCTTCTAGTCTCGGCCTGTTGTGCTCGGCCTTCTGTGCTCGGCCTTCTGAGCTCGGCAGTCTTCTGAGCTCGGCAACTTTCTGGTCTCGGCCTGCTGTTCTCGGCCTTCTGAGCTCGGCAGCCTTCTGTGCTCGGCAGCCTTCTGGTCTCGGCCTGCTGAGCTCGACAGTCTTCTGTGCTCGGCCTTCTGAGCTCGGCAGCCTTCTAAGCTCGGCAGCTTTTTGGTCTCGGCCTGCTGTGCTCGACCTTCTGAGCTCGGCAGCCTTTTGTGCTTCGCAGTCTTCTGGTCTCGGCCTTCTGAGCTCGGCAGCCTTTTGAGCTCGGCAGCCTTTTGTGCTCGGCCTTCTGAACTCGGCAGCCTTTTGAGCTCGGCAGCCTTCTGTGCTCGGCCTTCTGAGCTCGGCAGCTTTTTGAGCTCGGCAGCCTTCTGATTTGGGTGCTTTAATTTGTGGGTGGTCCATTTTTTCTCCTAACATATCCATTTATGTATTTAATTTAAATATTTTAAATTAATAATTATATATTAGAAAATATATTTCTTGTTATAAATAAATTTTAATATGTTTCGGTATATAAATAGATATATTAATTACTAATAAATTCTATGTTAGATTTATTGATAATTAATAAATATTTTAATTATTTATCAATAATTAAGACTTATTAATTAATATATTCATATATACTATTATTTATAAAAATTTAAATCATTATATTAATATATTGACAATATGTTAATATAATTAATATTAATTAAATGATAAATTAATATAATATAAGTAAGAGCATTTCTATATTTCAGATTATCTCCAATTGGTAATCTAGCATGAAAAAATAAATACCATCCTTTTGGTGAGATTTATTTATTTATTTATTTAGAAAAATAGATATAAGATCCATCATTTATTTTACTATCTTTTTTATCTATTTTTTAATACTAAACATGCTAATCTGACATAAAATTTATTCTGTTATGCCGGACTATCTTCAACCAAAGCCTTAATTTCGTCTCTTTTCAAAGTATAAAAAATTGAACTGAATATCCAAAACAGGAAAGGATCCAAAGCGGTCGTTCCATTGTTTGTGCCTTTTTCTTGCTCCCTTTCTCCTTCTCATATCTATCCATGCATCTGTCCTTCCCCCCCAACCGCTCCAATGCCATCAATAAAGGGTATAGGTGTCGCCCTCTAGAGTTGGATACGATGGATCAAGAGAGTCTGGGTTCCACATTTTCTAATATATGTGCATGGATAGACAAAAAGGAGTTGATTATCTTTCTCAAGATATGTCGTATCGTACCGGATTATTTTAATATCAAATATGCGGCATAAAACACATCTTAATATTCAGTACGCCGAATCGGTCTCAGTACAAGACGTGCTGATATAATAACTAGGTGGTATCGATATTGAATCCAGTACCGAAATATCGTATCTTAATCTTTCTCCTCTTCATTCTTTTTTAGTGAAAAAAAGCAAAAGCATTGTTGCATAGAAAATTATCCCAGCTAGATTCGCATGATTTGGAGGATCCCATGTGGAAAACAAACTAATCAACAAATTAAAAATATATATATATATCTAGATTCAACGAGATATAGAGCAGAGCAAAGTATGAAAAACTGTCGTGCGCTAATATCACGCACAACCCCCTATCTCAAAGTGGCACAAATATATATAACACCAAAATTGGATCCAGAAGTAGGAAAACCAACGCATCTAGTTCCCGATAATCGGTGATTTATTTGTGTTCCATTTATATGCTTTTTATCTAATTCGTCGATAGATTACTAGATCTTTATTAAGAAGTGGCCATCGACAGGAGAATGAGTATATTTTAGGAGAAATCATTAGGCATACCATCGTGGATCTAGAGTGAAATGAATCCATCCAGGATGATTTCATCCTAGCCATCAGTCTAATAATTTCCCCTGAAGAGGGATTTTTTTTTTTTCTCGACATAAAGTGATTAAGATCGCAACTTTTAGATATAGTATTTACGTCCACGCAGCAACACTGCGCACCCAATACGCCTCCTAAAGGTGCTCCAAAGGGGACATCAGCCCCACAACGGACGAGGGCCGCTTTTGAAAAAAGGTCGGCTTCCAAAGATGCTCGTTAAAGTATGCATGATTAAACAAGCACGTGTGGGGCACATGCAATTCATCTGACACAGCGGATGGCTCTGATCTTGTGTACTTTTGCACCTAATTATACTGATTTTTTTTAGGCTATTAATTCGATTCACGCTGAGTAAGGGATAAAGAAGAGACTGAGTTTTTGAGCAAAAATAAAAAGTACTTCGTCCAAAGTGACAAACCCAGGTGGTCGGTCATCAGCATCCAACACCTAGTGAAGTAGATCTTTTAGGTCAGTAAGTATGAAGTAGCTACGCAATCAACATAGAGTGGATTTGAGAGTTTCTTTTGTTGAGAAGCAAAGCACTCAACTGAACTCGGAGTTATTTCCACCTTTTTAGGACCGGTCCCCTTTCTCTCTTTCTTTTTTTGCTCTCTCCGGTAGCTTAGCCCCAGCAGCTTTAGGCAATTTGGAGCAAGACTATTCCATATTAGGGTGCTTTGGGTCCATCATCTGCTAAAATCTTTTAGTTATCCTACCATCAGGGGCTGTTAAACACGATTGATGTGGTACATTTCGGTCATGATTAAGTATCAATAAACAGTTGCAGAAAAGTCTCTTGGTTGTCCAATGAAATGGTATGAACTTTGACGGTGGAGGAGACAGAGGAGGAATTAGGTTTGTGATTCGAGATCATAACTCAAGACTAGTCCGGCAGGCAAGCAACGTATATGTGATATGATAGTTATTGAAGCCGAGCTCAGGGCAGCATGAGAGGGAGTCACCTATGCGAGGAGGAGCCTTGGGGCAGACTACCTAATCCTGAAGGAATACTCTATTATGGTGACCGAGTGAATTCGTGATGTCGGGCGCCAGAGAGATGGTCACCCCATATTCAAGGACATCCAGAGACTAGTGGCGGGTTGTTGTTCAATTCAGATTGCTCATGTGTTTTGGAAGGCGAACAAAGCGGCAGACTGGATCGCCTTCTTTACTGCTCATCATTCGGAAGAGGTTCTATGGACTGAGTTTGATTCTGCCCCATTACCTTTATGTCGTTTTCTTTCTTTAGACGCTGAGGGTAGTGTTCATGTTAGGGTGACATGAACTACCATTGTACCACAAAAAAAAAAACTGGTATGACTAATGGTTTATCCAGAAAAAACTGCCCTTGGCCGGCTTTAATCTGGAGCAGGCTTGCTCCCCCCCCCTTTCTATTGAAAGACTTGTTTGGCTTGCAAATAAACTTGGACGGATCTGAATAAAGTGCATTCATCCAATATCATTCAATCAAATCTCTTTTTGCACTCGATTAGATCAGCAAATAAAAGGGTAGTTTCGAGATCCCAGGAAAGCTAAGAAAGCATCTTTCCCGGTGCCTCTTTAACCAAGTTTTAAAGCTATACGGAGGAGGGGGGAAATGAACATTCTAAGTTTAGCTGGTAAAGAGGAAAGATATACGGGTGGATAATTTATTTGAATATTCTGGTCAAAGTTAAGCAGGAAGCAAAGCCTTAGGTGGAGTAATTTGATTCCAGGTTAATCAGGTTACCCAGAAAAAATGCGGCTAAAACTTATTAGAATGCCCACCTACCCCCTCAGAAAAGTGGCAGAATGACACGGAGCAAATAGGTTCTCCCCCTTATTCTACTTTAAGCCTTAACTAAACATTGGCTTGCTGCGTTTGGTTACCCAACAATGGTATTTTGTTACCCAACCGATAATATCCCTTGGTAAGTAAACCAACCAACATCTACCTCATAACCATAATTTGATGCTTGCTAAAACTATGAAACACCTGTTTTTCCATGAGCCAATTGTGTATTCCTGTTTTGAACTAGCAATTTTAACATGGGCAAGAATATTTGCAAGGTAATTGAATGACAAAAATCAATCAATCTTTAGTGTTTCCCTTGCTAAAGATTATAGAATATGAATGAAGGTTTCATAAACATGGTTTGATGAGCTTATGTGAAACTCAGTCTGCCTAATTTTATCTGGTGATCACCAGCAACTGGTCAATCCAGCGTGATCAATCCCTCAGAAGACCATGATGGTGCTTATTTGGTGAGGTTTTTGCAAGTTCACAAAGTGAAGCTTGCCATATGCTAATGCAGGTCACCATATAATCAGACCTCTCCGTGTCCGCACAGGTATTTGAGCTATTTGCCTCCTCAAGTTACCTGCTGTCTAGAAACTACAGGCATAACTACAATTGGTGACTGGTTCAGAAAACATGATGGCTATTAATTTTGGTATGATTCGACAATAATGTGTTGGGCTCTACAATAGAAGTCTTGAAAATACTGTCCCGGTCACCATATTGTCTTCCAAATCTTCAATAGCCATGTCAGAAATGCAATAATGGATACTTTGAAGAAGAACAGAATGATGAACATGAGAACCCGCCAGAAGGCAAAAAGCTCATTAACAAATGATGCAATAACAGAGCGTGAATTATCAGCTACAATGAGAACACTAACATCAGCAAAGCATAAAGCAAATTGATCACCAAGAGATCATAAAAGTGGAACCTTGAAGCAGATCCTGACAGCTGCACATACCCAGAAAAGGTGCCTCCATTAATTGTGGGAGTTCGATTAGATGATCCAGTGTTCTTGCAGGCTGCCTTTGGTGCCCCAGCCTGCAAAATTTCATAGACGGATCTTAAAGAGATGTCAAAAAAGGTCTTTTAAGATAATTACAAAAACAATTACAACTATTGGATCCAGTGTTTGGATTCTTTTGATCATGGAGAAATGGCAACATAAACCAGCAGCAGGCAGATGCAACAGTCATAGATATGCTGGCTAAGCAAGTTCTGGGTTCTAGAGATACAACAGTCACCGAAACAAACCTGGCAGGCAGTAACCGTGTTGCACCCACATAGGTTTAATCCATTCATTCTATCTTGTATGTCGAAAACACCTCCGCCATCACTTCTCTGCAAGTATGTCCTTTGTTTAGTCAGTTCCACCTTTTTTACTTTTGAATACCTTTCCATTCTTGAAGTGGTAATTTAGTCATACCATGTAAAAGTTCACTGCAATGAAGTTAGGCAGAATATTTCCAGCTGCTTTATAACAAGCATCAACCATTTCGGCAAGTCCAACTGAGTGCTCTTTGCAAGTTTCATTTTCAAAAGGGATTGTAGGGAAGAAATTTTGCAGAAATAGAGATGCGTATCTTGAATTCAGTGCTTGTGATTCCCTTCTATTTGGACAGGAACCTGGTACCATTCCTGGATCTCCAGCTGCCAAGATCATAAGGTCATGTAAGAAGCCAGAATGTAAGATGACACTAAGTGAAAATCTAAGGAGAAAATCTTAGGGGAGAAGGGATGTAAAAGTGCAAAAAGAATGAGAATCAGTCCCTTATACAATGATATAGAGTATAGCTTGCTAAAAATACCAAATATTGGTTTGAAATCCAGAAGCAATGCCAATATCATGCTTATTGCATTCTGCATCACTTGTAAATGAATTGAATGAACAAAGTTTGCCTAAAACCATAAGAATTCAATTTTTTCATCTTTTAGTAACCATGTAGAAAAGCCGATTTTCTGATTTATAATCTCTAATATCAAATTTGTTTCTGCAAGGTGATGAGGCACCAAATCTCAATCATGTCAGTCCTAAGCCCATCTGGTAGTGAAATGAAGGGGGTGTAACTGAGCGAAGCTTGCTGGACCCTGAGTCTCACAAAGCTTGACCAAAGAGGAAATGAGCCAATCTTGATCCTGAATTTCAGGTTTGAAATTAAGTTTTAATCTCTAACATCAAATTTGTTTCTGCAAGGTGATGAGGCACCAAATCTCAATCATGTCAGTCCTAAGCCCATCTGGTAGTGAAATGAAGGGGGTGTAACTGAGCGAAGCTTGCTGGACCCTGAGTCTCACAAAGCTTGGCCAAAACTTAATTTCAAACCTGAAATTCAGGATCAAGATTGGCTCATTTCCTCTTTGGTCAAGCACCTAACTGAGCCGAGCTTCAAGCTAATAAGAACACAGGCCTATCTCAACCGCCTAGATAACTTTGAACCAAGTTAAAGTGAGAAAAGTTTAAACCAAGCATAATTCAAGCTTTCTTCGTCTTGAAAATCAATGTTTATTAGACAAAAGAATCCCATATGACCTGTTAAACCATGGAAATGTTACTGTCTATCCCATGCAACCCATCACACCATAAAATGTAATAATTTAATGACATCATCAAATTGTTCAATAAGCCATCCTAGCGATTTTAGTCATTGAATTTATATCAACGATTGAATATAGATATTACTTTTTGAGTGAAAAGTAGTATGCACATACCCATTATAATCTTATAAATTATATATCAATATTTTTTAAAAAAATATTTAAAGTATCAATTAGATATTTAAAATGTATTTTAAGATTAAGTTCAAGTGTACCAGCCATTATCAATCTTGGCTTGTTTAATTTCGATGTGAGCTTGATCGAGCCTAGAATTGAGCCAAATATGAACTGAAAACATTATACATTATATATCAAAAATTTTTTTAAAAAAATATTCTAACTACTAGATATTTTAAAATATATTTTAAAATTAATTTCAAGTGTACAAGCCATTATCAATCTTGGCTTGCTTAATCTCAATTTGAGCTTGATCAAGCCTAGAATTGAGCAAAATATGAACTGACACTTGTACATAGACATATGTACATAACTAATGTTTGAAGTGGTCTACTGTACATATGTAACTACCACATCTAAATAACCATGTAAAAATAAGGATATAATAGTTTCAGGTTTGGTCATTATCCCTGACACATTACATGTACCTTCTACGATCAGCTTAACATATCCCCAAAAATCGTATATCAATACTACAATCTGTAGACCACTTAGGATTAGATTTGAAGTTTCATCAAATTACTGCAAAATAATTTTAAGATTAGCGCCACTGATATTTCTTTGTAACAAGATGGCTGCAAAATGTCAGTAATCCATGGGTGACGAATCTTTCTTCTGCATCCTCTGGAGGCACCAGTTTAGAACCTGATCATGGTGAACTGAGATGGAATTTAGAGGTTGTTTAGCCTTCCAAGAAAATTCATCTAGCAACTGGGAAAAGGGACATTCCCAGGCAGTAACCTGATGCACAATGAATAACATCAACCGAGGAGTATGATGACAGGAAACAGCTTATGCATGTCAAGAAGGGCAATATCTAACCGTTACATAGAGACAGCAGTAGATATAAATGACTAAAAAAAGGAAGATGGATGCTCAGCAAAAATTAAGTGAATGCTAAAGGAGGATATCGACACCATTAATTAGTTAACATATATTTAACAGATGTAGTTCCTGGTGGGGAAAAAAATCAAGAGCCACTTTTGTAAAATAGTAAAACAGAAAACAGATACCGTGGTACTCATGAGCACAGACTTAAATCAAGCCTACCCATAATAAACAAGCCTTATCCCAACAGCTTGGGTTCCTCTGTAAGATTCTTTTCAGTTCACTTGGGAGGCATCCCTTGCCAGTGAGAGCTTTCCCAGATATTTGCTTACACAATACATTTCATCTTAAATTTTTCATCCTTTCACAAGCATTTGATTTGCTCCAGTCTTCATAGTGGACCTCCTAGCTTCAAATGAACAGAATAGATACATAGAATACGAGAGACTGCATGAAGGATAGAGGAGATTTACTATGTCTGCTAGAAGTGAATAATGGCTTAGCTAAGAAAATGCATTTTTAAGCATGATAGAAGATTTCCTGACTTAATGGGTGGATAAAGTGCAGCAAGACAAAAGGTTGTGAAGAACAAGCAAACTACACACAAATAACAGAAAGCCGTTATTAGATAAAGTTGGAACACAAGATAGGCTGGTTTTTAACTTATATGGATCTTTTTGCTGGGTGAAATAAAAGAACATGGATCTGAAAGCTACGTACTAGTTCAACCGCCTAGATAATTTTGAACCAAGTTAAAGTGAGAAAAGTTTAAACCAAGCATAATTCAAGCTTTCTTCGTGCTTGAAAATCAATGTTTATTAGACAAAAAAGTCCCATATGACCTGTTAAACCATGGAAATGTTACTGTCTATGCCCATGCAACCCATCACACCATAAATTGTAATAATTTAATGACGTCATCAAATTGTTCAATAAGCCATCCTATCGATTTTAGTCATTGAATTTATCTCAACGATTGAATATAGATATTAGTTTTTGAGTGAAAAGTAGTATGTACATACCCACTCTAATCTTATAAATTATATATCAATATTTTTTTAAAAAATATTTAAAGTATCTACTAGATATTTAAAATGTATTTTAAGATTAACTTCAAGTGTACCAGCCATTATCAATCTTGGCTTGTTTAATTTCGATTTGAGCTCGATCAAGCCTAGAATTGAGCCAAATATGAACTGAAAACGTTATACATTATATATCAAATATTTTTTTAAAAAATATTCTAACTATTAGATATTTTAATGTATTTTAAAATTAATTTCAAGTGTACAAGCCATTATCAATCTTGGCTTGCTTAATCTCAATTTGAGCTTGATCGAGCCTAGAATTGAGCAAAATATGAACTGACACTTGTACATAGACATATGTACATAACTAATATTTGAAGTGGTCTACTGTACATATGTAACTACCACACCTAAATAACCATGTAAAAATAAGGATATAATAGTTTCAGGTTTGGTCATTATCCCTGACACATTACATGTACCTTCTATGATCAGCTTAAGATATCTCCAAAAATTGTATATCAATACTACAATCTGTAGACCACTTAGGATTAGATTTGAAGTTTCATCAAATTACTGTAAAATAATTTTAAGATTAGCGCCACTGATATTTCTTTGTAACAAGATGGCTGCAAAATGTCAGCAATCCATGGGTGACGAATCTTTCTTCTGCATCCTCTGGAGGCACCAGTTTAGAACCTGATCATGGTGAGCTGAGATGGAATTTAGAGGTCTGTTTAGCCTTCCAAGAAAATTCATCTAGCAACTGGGAAAAGGGATATTCCCAGGCAGTAACCTGATGCGCAACGAATAACATCAACCGAGGAGAATGATGACAGCAAACAGCTTATGCATGTCGAGAAGGGCAATATCTAACCGTTACATAGAGACAGCAGTAGATGTAAATGACTAAAAAAAAGGAAGATGGATGCTCAGGAAAAATTAAGTGAATGCTAAAGGAGGATATCGACGCCATTAATTAGCTAACATATATTTAACAGATGTAGTTCCTGGCGGGGAAAAAAAATCAAAAGCCACTTTTGTAAAAAAGTAAAACAGAAAACCGTGGTACTCATGAACACAGACTTAAATCAAGCCTACCCACAATAAACAAGCCTTATCCCAACAGCTTGGGTTCCTCTGTAAGATTCTTTTCAGTTCACTTGGGAGGCATCCCTTGTCAGTGAGAGCTTTCCCAGATATTTGCTTACACAATACATTTCATCTTAAATTTTTCATCTTTTCACAAGCATTTGATTTGCTCCAGTCTTCATAGTGGACTTCCTAGCTTCAGATGAACAGAATAAAGAATACATAGAATACGAGAGACTGCATGTAGGATAGAGGAGATTTATTATGTCTGCTAGAAGTGAATAATGGCTTAGCTAAGAAAATGCATTTTTAAGCATGATGGAAGATTTCCTCACTTAATGGGTGGATAAAGTGCAGCAAGACAAAAGGCTGTGAAGAACAAGCAAACTACACACAAATACCAGAAAGCCGTTATTAGATAAAGTGTGAACACAAGATAGGCTGGTTTTTAACTTTATATGGATCTTTTTGCTGGGTGAAATAAAGAACATGGATCTGAAAGCTATGTACTAGTCAGGGAGAGCAAAAGCCTAAAATTCTAGCTGTTGATAGGCTTACAATAAAGAATGTGGAACATTCTATAAGACATTAGGGAGAAAAGGTCAGGAGATCTTTTTTTTAATTAAAGGTGAACATAGAAAAGCTATTTGAGCTTGATGGTTGGCATTTTTGGTCAAGAGAGTTTTGACAACTTGATCCTATATTTGTTGTCTTATCATGCAGCACTTCTCACTGATGTTCCCTCTACCTGGTTTTAGAAGAACAGATATTTATTCTATAACAAACCCTGTTCACATAATGGCCCTAGAATATCTAAATCTTTCCCACTCTTATCGTGTACTCAAATTTAATACACCGACCATTACATAATCAATGCATCTCATTTCATGCAGGAAACTGATCAAGCCGCATAGAGATTGCTTCCATTAACAATCATTTTTATATAGATGACTTAGGGCATCTGCATCCTTCCCACCCCTATCATATGATGCTAATAACACTATGGTAGATGCATCTGATTTAGTTCAGGAAGCTGATCCAGGTCATGGCATTTGAGAATGAAAACTTCTTTACCTTATCATGCAGTCCGCACATGACTAGGAAAATAAAGCAGTCTTGATCTATCATGCAACATCGGCATGTCAAAAGATCATCTTCGTGCAGTCTGTAGCTGCTTTCAAATTACTCTTTGATGGTGATTAATTGTGTAAAGAACTCACATTTAACAAAGAGTACGGATAATCATCAAATGTTGATAGCAAGTTTTCTGAAACTTACACTCGTTCTCCAATATATACCTCCACTGGTAAGCAATCCCTTCATCAGCCTCCTTCGAAGCATCGGAAGTAAAGACAAGTAGTCGGCGGTTCTTCGCCACCATATCAGTCACGCCTGGCCAATCCCTGCCATTTGTGGGCATTTCTGAGACCGGATACCAATACTTGGCCAGGCCAGCATTGGTAAACAGCTTCGTCAACCCCTTAGGGGCATGCACATAATCTTCAATGAAGATAGTCACGATCTCTGATGGGTTCTCAGTCAGGAATGCCTCCACCTCCCTCAGAGTGTTAATTGCTGGTTCCTAGCATCACATCAACTCGTTAGACAACCTAGACCCAAACTAATTTATATGTAAAGCTCTTTCTTTGCCTCAGCCTCAGATAACTACGCATTCAAGAAGAGAAAAGATATGGAATTGGACTTACAAAGGCAGTAAAGTCGTAGCACTGGCCCTGCAACGAGTGGCAGAGCCAGATATCATCCCGGAAATCATACATGTCCAGCATCAAGCCCCGGACGCCATTCTAGCATGATGTATTAATTAACACCAAAAAGGAACAAAAGAAGAAGAAAAATTAGGAATCGTGCACCAAAAGAAGAAATTTTGAACAAAGATCGGAGCGTAAATCAAAGGAATACTCTCAATTGGTTGGTGACGGTGTCCTCCTGGTTGTAGAACGTGACGCGTTGGACGCCGGTGGAGGAGGGCTCGTTGACGATGGAGAAGGAGTTGTGCGTCACCAACCATGCGTACTTGTTGAACGGCAGCCCGTTCACCTGAAAGCGAAACCACTCCCGGTATTCCTCCTCACACTCTCACTGCTACATTAAGGAAAGAAGTAGAAAGAAAGAATTAGGGGTGGGGTTACGATGGAGGTGGGAAGTGTGGCCTGGCCTCGGATGCAGGAGGGCTGGGTCTTGCCGGAGGCGGGGCAGTTGCCGCAGTAGAGGCCGGGGGCGCAGTCATCCGCCGTCGAGCACGGGTCCAAAAGCTGAAGAGGGGGATCAGATCGAAATGAGACGGGGAGCGAGAACTCTTTCGGATCCGAGAGAGGAGAGAGAATGGCGAAACCTGGCAGCTGTGAGGGGAGCAGGAAGCGATGGAAGAAGGCAGGAGAAGTGCGATCGAAAGCAGCAAGAAGAGCAGTCTGGGATCCATCATCATCGATGTCCTTCGCTTCTGCCGCCCCTGCTGCTGTTTGGAACTAGTACTAAAAGTGGGATGGGAGTAGACGAGAAAGAGAGAGGGCCGGAGACAGGGGAGGGGCCTGGAAGAGGAAAGCGGTGGGACTCCTCCAAGTCGGTGGAATGACGGGAGTGCCCCCTCCCCGCTGCGCGGCACACGCGACGACGGCAAGAGGAGGAGGACCGAGCTCGAGCTGTACTCGGCTGCTGCTTTTCTTCTTTCTTTTTCGCTTTTTCCTAAAGCCTTCATTTATTTAGCACCACGTAACAAGGAAGACTCAGGTGCTTTTGGGTGCATCATCCTCGAGAAAGGCTTATCCGGGGTAATTAAGCACATTCCGACCATATTCGGCGACCAAGAAAGAATGCTGCGCCTTTCAGGCTATGCATACACTTCGCGAGGCAAACAGATCCGTTGATTGCATCACCTCTTTTACTGTCTATCATTCATAAAAAATTCTCCGAACTTTTAGGTGCGGTCTATTTCTTAGTGATTCAACTGGTTGTGCTCATATGAGATTAGTATGAGCCGCCAATGCGAAAAAAAATAACAAAGAATTGGTGGAGCCTACCAAATTGAAGGAATTGCGAATGAATAGTACGAATTAGCATCAATAGATCAAAGAGAGACATATATGATAAAATAAAAATTATAATTTTGATCTTCGGTATTTAATTTTTGCAACTTTGTCAATTGAATCAGTTGTTAAGCTCAACATTTTATGGTTCATAAACATTAAGGCTCATGATTCATATTTTTCCTTTTTTTTCCCCTTGATTGCATGTAATAAAAATACAAGGTGGTTCCTTTCCTGTTCAAGCCGACTGGCATGTATCTTAAATTTCATTATTATAGTTGTTCAATTGAAATTGTTGCTATTGCAGATATTATATATTGAATGAAATGATTATGCCTTCACACTAACTCCTTGAGGTGAAGCTACTTCCATCATTTCCCTTCGCCCTTTAATCCCTAATCTAACTCCAATATCTCAAATACTGCTTTCTTGTCATTTGATCATACTTGAGGAATTTGTTCCTGCCAAAATTGTAATTTGCGACTTTTTTAAGATAGAGTTGACTAACATAGTGACAAAAAAAAACTTGTATACCTTTTTTTGGATAAGTAACTTCTATACCTTTCATTCATACTGCTAATAAGGATAATGACTTTGTGAGCAAACCGTTGCAGATGGCCAATAAACGCTTGGTTAAGGATGACTAATAAATGTCAGGTAGGTGAGCTGTCTATATAATAGAAATTTGAGGAAGAGTTTGAGCCAATTGGTATATTTGGATATTAGGTGATCAAGAATGTATATAGTCGGATAGCATTAGGGGAATAAAAGCTGGAGGATGAAGCTCCATCACTTTCCTTCTATCCAATGTACAATCTTTTGGTCCATAAGAGGAGTACTTGGATTTTTCTTTTATTTTTTTCTTAGATTTTTTTTTTACCCTTCCGGCGGGACTCAAAAAAAAGCAAGTTCAAGCTACAAAGTAGGATAAATATAATTTTTTTATAAATATCCTTCTAAAAATTTAAATTTGCGCAAATATCCTCCTAAAATTTATATCTATTTCTATATCCTCATAAAAATTGTTTTTGCACAAATGCCCATAATATAATGGTTCTTCTAACACCGTTAATAAAACCCACATTTATTTTAATTAAAAATAAAAAAATTTTGAAATTATTTTTTTGTTTTTCCATCACGATCATCTTATAAATATTTATTTTCACACGTCTACCCATTAAGAATATTTTAGTTAACGGTGATAGATTGCATGAGTATATATGCAAAAATAAAAATAAAAATAGATAGAATAGTAAAATAAGTGTTTGAAGAGGATGTACATGTAAATATTAATGTTGAGAAGATATTCATACAAAATTTGATATTTCGAAAGATATTCATATTAAAAAAAAACCTTAAATATAAACACTATGGGTCTTGGTTTCAAGTTTGCATCTCATGACGACTACAAATACAGTAACTAAAAATAAATTGCCACCCTTTTTAACTATAGAAAAATAAAGAACGATAGAAAGTTGGGTAGATCTTCTTGTTCTCCGTTCGACGATGTGGTCGGGGGGCGCCGTATCCTCTCCCCAACCTCTCCTCCGGTCGAGAGCTCTCTGGGGAACGCCTCTCTTCCCCGTCGACCTCCGCCTCGGCCCCTTCTCCTTCTCCTCTCCCTCCCTACTCCTCCGGAAAGCCTCGCCCATCTCGTCTCCCGTGCGCCTTCTCCGCCCGCGCGGCAGCCCCGCCGCGCTGGCGGCAACGGCAGCGCTGGTGCAGGATGGCGGGGCCGCGGCCCTCGTCTTGGCCGGCGCCTACTCCCTGGTCCGCGCCTTCGATACCCTCACCGAGCGGAACCTCATCGAACGGGTATGCGTTGCTTCTCCAATTTGCCTTTCTTTCTCCTTTTTAATGGCATAACAACTTATAAATTTGATTAAGTTTGCTTTCTTTAGTAATCCGTCTTTTTGCATTGCTGCTAGTGATTTGCTATTTCAGTAATGGACTTGTTGGAGCTTAGATATTAGCCTTTTTTTAGCAAAATAGATTTGCCAGGGATTCTTCTTCCAAATATCTCATTGCAAATAATAATAATAATAATAATAAAATAACAAAGGGGATAAAGATGATGATGAGAAAAGAGAAGATTAAAACATAGTGAGTGTATCTCATCCTTCATAGTATCTCTTTAGCTGTACTAGTCAAATTGGGTTTGTAACTATTGCTTTAGCTGTACTTCTTACTCATCTCCACTTCAGAGCAGAGCTTGAGCAGAAAGGTTGTCCATGTATTATCAGGGCTTCTCTTCATGTCCTCCTGGCCTATTTTCAGGTATTCCTTGCACTCAACCTGCAATCAAAATCATCTCTCATTACTTTACTGTGAAGTCTCTAGCCATTTCAACCATGCCATTCTTTATATGTAGCTCTTCAATCGAGGCACGATATTTTGCTGCATTTGTTCCTCTTGTAAATTGCATAAGGCTTGTTACTTATGGCCTCCGCATTTTCAGTGATGAAGGCCTAATCAAATCAGTTACTCGAGAAGGAAAACCTGAGTAACATCCTGTGTCCATTGACATCAATCCTACTCTTCTTTTGTATATCTCTACCATTCATATGGTTGTTTGCAGGGAACTGCTCAGAGGTCCTCTTTATTATGTTGTGGTACTGATGTTCTGTTCTGTGGTCTTCTGGCGTGACTCCCCTGTTGGTGTTGTGTCCCTGGCTATGATGAGTGGTGGTGATGGTAATCTCTTTCTCTGATCAGCTTTTTGTTTCGATCTTCCAGATATTATTGGATGCCTGCTGTAATTTTTGCAGGATTTGCTGATATCTTGGGGAGAAGGTATGGAGCAACAAAGCTTCCTTACAATAGGCAGAAGAGTTGGATTGGCAGCATTTCGATGTTTATATTTGGTTTCTTCTTCTCCATTGGGTGTGTCATTTTGATTACTCCACAGTGCTCTGATTTGTGTTCTCATGAGTTTCTTTTGCCAAGTTTTATATGATTGAATTTGATGATTTTACTAAGCAAAAATCAAACTTTCATGTAACAGGATGCTCTACTACTTTTCAGCATTCGGGTGTTTCCATTTGGACTGGGACAAGGCAGTCGAGAGAGTAGCTGTAGTGTCTTTGGCAGCTACCGTGGTGGAATCTCTTCCTGTTACTGAGTTTGTAGATGATAACATTTCTGTTCCTTTAACAAGTATGTTGACAGCCTCTCTACTTTTTGGCTCTCACTGAGCTACTGCAGTCTTCTAGTTCAGATTTTAAATTGTAGTTTATGCTATTGATCATGTTTATTTATACTGATATAACTATTGGAATGAGGTTTCCCCTAGAGTTTACACACGTTCTTGCAAATTTCACTCTAGATTTTGGATGACAACTTGTGCGCTTACATGTTCATTGGAGAAAAAAGTCCTTAGTTTGCAAAGCACTCCAAACCAAAGTAAATACATTCATACCTTATTATTTGGCAGAGTTCTTTGACATAACTTTATAATGATACAGAAAATTTTTTCAGCATTCGCTATTGACTTGATAGTAATTCAGTTCATTTTAGACCGCTACAAGATCAACAATTCCATTTCGGACACAACTGGTACATTCCAAAATAACTCTACTCTGACATCTTTACTTTTGGCCATGATCCAATATCCAATTTTAATGAAATAAACAAAAGAATGGTCTTATTCGAATTCAAGAGTAGTATTACCGTTGCACAGAGATCTCACACAAAAAAGTCACATCTTTTTATATTTTAATTTTCCTATCATGATCAACCTTGGTGTGGATTGGTGGAATGAATTTCTCTCTCTCTCTCTCTCTCTCTTAATTTTTAACATGCCTCGAGTAAGAGGATTTAGTATCATTGAGTAATTGATACTAAAAAAAGGAGAAATGGAAAAGATGGATTTGATCAATATGATTGTAATTCAACATATATGTAGGCTAATAAAACAATTAGTTATAATAAGAGGGTAAGTGTTGAACTGTTGTAGTCTTTAAGTTGTGAGTGAGATCTCAGGTGAAACCTCTTTCCTTTCTTATGCGGCAGGTTGATAGTTATTTCAAGCAATAACTACCCTCTTTTGATGCTTCATTATTCCTGTGATGCCCTCCTCTGTAATACTAGTGGTTACCTGATTAAATGACTCCCTCTTGTCCCATTACATTCCTTTAGGTAGTTAGGTTGAACAAAAAACTATTTATAAGTAGTCTCTTGTATAAGCTGACTGGTGGTCGAACTTAGTTTTTCCAAGTATCAAGCATATATTAATTAATCAAACCTTGATCGGTCTACTATTTTTGACAATCATCTATAATTTTGGATGTAAAGAGATGTTTAACCTTCACTGTACCATGTAACCGTGTCACTGAAGCATCTCTTTAAAGAATAAATGCTCACGGTGCCTTTCTTCCCCCTGCCATTGTATCTGTGGTATATTTCACCACCAAGGAGGAGTCGGAAGAGAAGCAAGAAAGTGCAAGGTCAAAAAACCTGGGAGTCCGAAGAGAAGCAAGAAATCAAAGGCTTGAGTTAAGACACCATGGAGGTCTTGGACATGTATTGATCTCTAATAAGAATTATAGTTCGGTAGCTGGTTGGCATGAAGAGGCCCTAGCGAGCGAAATGTTGATCGAGATTGGTACCAAGATTATTAGTCCATGTAGAAGTTTATCTGTGCCGTGGCAGTGAAGTTAAATAGGTAATATTTGATAGGGCCCTATTTTTTTTATCAGAATTTTTTTTTGTTTGTTTGTTTGTTTTACAGGTGGTAGGTCACCGGGAAACTACATTAGTTGGTCGCTGTGGAGTTGTAATCTTTTATACATCCTCTTTATATAGGATCATTTGACCCATTATAAACCAATCTTGCCGCTTTGAATAGGTTTGGACAAGCTTTGTAGAACTTCGGAAAACTTTAACTTCTAATTCGGCAGGAATTAGCGTTCCTAAAAAACAAAATTGATATAGGAGCCAAGATCAGGTTTCCGCCCACATTCAGAAATTTTTAGAATATTCTAAATTTGTATTCTATTTAACAGTGAGAAGAATCTTATCCTATTTAGGTTGAATTTTACCAATATATAAATAGAGAAGTTTTTTATCCTCTTCTTGCTAGAAAAGAAATCCGATTGATCTAAAAATAGTAGATCCTTACAGAATATTAGAGAACTTACAACTCTCTTCTTCTAGCTCGAAGAAGAATCTGATTAAGATAAAGAAGATCTAATTAATATAAATAAAGAGCATATACTATAGTTCTAGAGGAGAATAGATTGAATGAAAGTAAAGAATGTACGCTCTACTTTCCACTCCCTATCATCCTAATAAAGAGAATGAAAGTAAAAGAGTATAGAGTCTACCTGCCACCTATTACATGAATAACAATT
Source organism: Phoenix dactylifera (assembly GCF_009389715.1). Lineage (NCBI taxonomy): Eukaryota > Viridiplantae > Streptophyta > Magnoliopsida > Arecales > Arecaceae > Phoenix > Phoenix dactylifera. The sequence goes on along the minus strand of NC_052392.1, from coordinate 21,962,574 downwards.
TATAGATTATAAAAATTATAAAATAATTTTTTATTTTATTCGAGAGATTGGAATAGAAGAAGAGAGCGTACATTTGTAATCAGATTCTTAAACATCAACTTTAGGTAGGGAACTGAGCATAGCCAGAATGGCTGGCTAAGCTGTTGGTGGAAGGAGCATATGGAGGTATAATATCCAGACCCTAGAACTCTTTACTTTATGCTTTTCCATAATTATTAGACTTTAGTTATTTTATATGTCTTATAATCTAATCTCATGCTGAGTTAATATCATAATTGAGTGATGGTCCGTAGGAAGGCCATTTGTACCCGTTAATGCCGGGATGGCGAGTTAGGGTGTTCAGGCCGCATCCGTGAGGGACTTATAGACTAAAACTCAGATATGGTATTAAACTTAGTAAGATTGATAAGATTTAGAAGACAAAGTCCTGTGATAGGATAAATGATTCAAAGTCTAATGATTATAGAAGAAAGCATAAGATAAAGAGATCTAAGATCAATGATATTATATATCCATATCTCCTATCTACCATTCTGTTAAAATTATGGAAACCCCTTCCATACATCAACAAGATAATCATCTTGTGAAAAATGCTCAGCTAATTGAATATCCAAAATCAATGGATGATATTAATAACTGGACAATTCCAAAAATATCAAAAGCCAAATGCAGAATTTATCAAAGTCCTTGAAGAAAGACTAAAAGGATTTCACATAGGAGTAGTCAATAGAAATTCTAGGACTAACTCTGATAGCGAACAGACAACTGAAAGTAGTTCGGAAGACTTATGCAATATAATTGAACAAAATCTTCAAACAAATTCAGATGAAGAATTGCCAGAAGAGAATATTCTAGACTTAGAAAAATTTGAAGAGCAAATGAATGAATTAAATGTTAATCCTATTAGGTATGAGCCTAGGCCACTAGAAAAATATTACTATAAAAGGCCTTCTCCATTAGATGTACTACATGAAGAAAGAGAACCATATCAGAATTCTTATTCTGGAAAACACATCTATGAATGGAACATAGATGGAATGTCTGATAAACAAATCTTAGATGTAATACATAGAATAATGATGTATTCAACAATCTGTCAGCAAAATGGAAACACTGATCATGAAATTGTTAAATTTATAATAGCGGGATTCATAGGTCAGTTAAAAGGATGGTGGCAGGGATATTTAAATGAAAACCAAAAGAATGAAATTTTGGGACATATAAAAACTATAAAAGTAGAGCCAGATAGGCCAACACCCCTGGTTTTGTAAACCCATGGGCACCCATGGTTTTGTAAGAATGGTTTCTGGGTTATTTCCTCTATAAAAGCCATCCTTGGGGTATGTCCAAGGCAGGCGAAAAAATATGTAATGAAGCACTTTTCTCTTAGATCTTCTGTGTTTCCATCCTCCTTCTTCCTCTTCTGATCCTTCTTCCGCTTTTGATCCACTCTCTATTTGGGAGAGAGTGGATCAAAAGCGGAAGAAGGATCAGAAGAGGAAGAAGGAGGATGGAAACACAGAAGATCTAAGAGAAAAGTGCTTCATTACATATTTTTTCGCCTTATAGACCTGAATATTTTCTTTGATGGTAGTTATTATACCATCTAATTTGTCGTTGGGCATTCCTACCCACCATTTGTAGAGAGCATTTCTCTTTAAAACTGGAATGTTGTTGGAGTCAAATCCAGTAGATAAGGTCCATTTCCAGATCCAAGGAATCTTGTTCTCTATGAAATACATCATAGGACAGGTAGCAGTACAGATCTGGTCATCGGTCATTTTATTAATGACTGGATGTGTATCCACCCATTCTTCAAAAAGATTGAGTAATTCTTTAGGTAATATTCTTAAGTCAGGGCCGAAGAATGTCCACCATTTGTTGAACCAACCCGGAACGGGTTTGGCCAGAACATCAGGATGTACCTGCAGAAACCAAGAGTGTTTTCTCTTGGGATTTTCATAGAAAAATAAGTTAGTGAAAGCCTCGACGTAGTCCCAGTATGTTGTCATGATTTCATAACCATATTTGGTTATCATGATTGGCCTGTTGGGATCCAGTCCCCATTCTTGTGGCTGCATGATCCTGCAAATAGTACATTTACTATAATTGATATAATTAGTGATATTATTATTATGGAAATTATGATTAATTTCCACAGATTCAGTAAGGAGCAATAATTTCTCCATTATCTGTCTGTCCTTGTCGTTCATTGAAGGATATCCTTGTTCATCAAAATATTTTTGACGAATGCACCATGGGTCTTCCATTTGCTCAATGTCACTTGGACCCAGATACATTATAATGGTCTCGCAACTATTTTGCAAGAATGAGGTGTCAATAGTACTTTCTTGAAGCACCTCTTTCATCGTTGGCTTAGATGATGATGAAGAAGAGAGATTTTCTCTTGCAGCATTTTGCTGTTCAACCTGCTTTTGTTTTTGTTGCCCCAAGTAGGTTGCTAGGTCCACCATTTGTGGTACCCTTTCTGGCTGTCTATGAAGCAGAAAATTAGCTGCATTCATGGGAAGTGCATTGGCACTGCGTCCCCTGATTCCTCGAGAAGAATTTCTTCCCCGAGTATATGTTCCTCTGAGAGGAATCATCCCTGTAAAAATTCACGTGTTAAGAAATCTGGAAGAGAATTCTCTTTTGATTTAATATATTCAATATTAAAATCAAAAACAGACAATTGTGCCTGCCATCCAGCAAAAATTTGCTTGGATACCAAATTTTTTATATCTTTTTCTATGATCTGCTTTGCTGCTGTGCAGTCTATCCTCAACAGAAATTGTTGATTTAGCAGATCACTCTGAAATTTTAAAATACATTTAACTATGGAAAGCATCTCTTTCTTAATAGTAGAATACTTACTTTGAGTAGGATTCCATTTTCCAGAGACAAACCTGACAAGGATTTCTTTGCCATTATTAGGATCTAATTGCTTTAAGATTCCTCCATATCCGATATCAGATGCATCAGTTTCAACAATTTTAGACCAATTAGGATTAGCTAGTGCTAAGCAAGGTAAACTTTTTACCTTTGATTTGATTTTTCTTACCTGTTTGGTATGCAAATCACTCCAAGGAATCGGTCTTTTGTTAAGTCTTTTATACAAAAGAGCAGTATCCTCTGCGAGATTCTTGTAATAATCAGATATGTAGTTCAAACTTCCTAAAAATCTTTGAAGTTGTTTAACATCAATTATTTCATCTGGAAATTTAGATGCAAATTCAATACTTCTTTCGATAGGAATTATTTTCCCTTGGGAAATATAATGTCCTAAAAACCTTATCTTGGTTTGAAATAAGCTCATTTTCTTTTCGGATATAACTAATCCATTCTTATGGACTACCATCTTAAAATGTTTAAGATGTTTGATGTGGTCTTCAAATGTTTGAGAAAATATTAAGACATCATCTATATACACAATTATGTATGATATGTCATGAAAAATTTCATTCATAATTCTCTGAAATTCAGAGGGTGCATTTTTTAATCCAAAGGGCATTACATTCCATTCATAATGACCAAATGGTACTGTAAAAGCAGTTTTGTATCTATCTGATTCTTTGATCTGGATTTGCCAATAGCCTGATTTTAGATCAAATTTTGAAAAGATAGTTGCCTTATTCAATCTATCTAACAGATCTTTTTTATTTGGTAAGGGGAACCTTATCCATTTTAGTACTTTATTCAAAGGTTTGTAGTTAATTACTAACCTCGGATTTCCTCTTTCCTTTTCTGCATTTTTATTAACATAAAAAGCAGTACAACTCCAAGGAGAAGAAGATTTTCTTATTAGTCTTCTATTGAGAAGTATTTCTATTTCCTTTTTACATAGTTTGAGATATTCTTGATTCATTTGTGTTGGCCTAGCCTTAGTAGGAATATCTTGTTCCTTAAAGGATTCTTCATAAGGTAGACTGACCTGATGACTTTTCCTATTCCAAAAAGCATTGGGTAATTCATCGCAAATTTCATTTTTGAATTGCTCTTCTATCATTTTGATCCTATTTTGATTATAAGGATCTTTCAATTTTTCTTCTATATTATAAAAGTCCACTTCCTCTTTTAGAAAGTTTAATTGATTTTCCTTTTTCATAAGGATGTCCTTGATTTCATTTATCATTTTAGTGTGCGGGTCTGTTATAAATGGAAATATTAGCTTCTTTCCTTGGTTTTCTGCATAGATTCCAGTGTTATCTATTTTAGTAATTGGCATGATATCATTAAGGAAATGAGTTCCTAGAATGATATCTTGTGTTAAGTTTTTTATTAAAATAAAAGATGTTTCAATGCAAACATCTTGATTGCAAATGTGTGCTTTTGGTATTTTATATTTAATTGATAACTTATTTCCTCCAGCTGCAGTTAGTGTCTGCACTGTTTTTTGAAAATAAGTTGTTGGGATAAGTCCTTCTTGGATGCAGTTCATATCTGCACCACTATCTATTAATGCCTTAGCATTTTCTAAGACAAAATCCTTATTTATTACTAAGTTTATCTTTATATACCATTTTTGGTATGTTATTTGATTTAATATGTTTAAGTATTCAGGAAGATCATTTGATTCCTGAGTTTCTGGAAAAGATATCTGAGTCTCTTTTCTTGCATTTTCTAGGCTAGATATTCTAACCTTGAATTCCTTATTTTCATGTTTTAACATAGATATTTCTATTTTTAATTGGTTTATCTCATATTTCAAGTCTTGTAAGGAAGCAGGTTTTTCTTTTATTCTAGAATGATTAAATCTATTCATTACTTCCTGAAATTGATATCCTTTATTGGGTAATATCAACTTTGATGATTCCCTGTTATTTGGGTTTTTCTCTATTAAAAATTCTAGTAACTGTCTTTTGACATTATGATCAGTAACCTGATCTATGATCTTTAGTATTTCCTCCTGACTATTTGTCAGTACATTTAATGATTTCATTCCCACCAAAGATTTCCAATAATCTTTGTTATATTGAACTATATTACATTGACATTCTTTTCCTGATCTTATTTGTTCTTCTGCTGATGAAGATATAACTTCATTGATTTCATCTTCCGATGAGCTTGAATAGTTACTATCTTCTTCTGAAGATGAATTTATCATGAGTTTTATTAACTGATTTTTCAGATTTTCATCTACTTCTAAAGAATCAATTTTCCTTCTCATTGAACATCGATTAGCATAATGTCCAAATCTACCACACCTATAACATTTAGGATCTTCTTTAATAATCCTTTTTTTCTTCTTTTTCTTAACAGCCTGTTTTTCTTGCTGTTGCTGCTTCTTCTTGAAGTACCTTCTTTGTTTATATGCTTTATACTCTTTACGAGGTGTTTTGTGTACATATTTTTTGTACTTTCTTTTCTTTTTCTTAGATCCTTCCGGTTTTTCTTGCATGTCATATGCAAACTGATGACAGAAATCACCTAATTGGTGTTTTTCTGTTTGTGATTGTTTCTTAATTTGTTTTTTAAGCTTTAGATCATTGCATATATTTAAACCTTCTTGAACACATACTCCTATGATCTGTCCATAAGTGTAGTGGTCATAGTTGATGTTTATTCCATCTTGTCTATCTCTTAAAGTCTTTTTGACTCTTGCAGCAAATAAATATGGTAATCCATCTATAAATTTAGATTTCCATAATTCAGTATTAGGATCATCTACTTGGAATACTCTAGTCATAAAGGTATCTTTATACCATCTAAAATGTGTTAAAGTTGGACATTTTAGGTTAAGTAATAGAGTTCTCATTGAATCTCCATCTTTTAATTCTAATCCTACAAAATGTTGGATTATAGTAACACACAGTGTATATACTGCATCTTGTTCAGTGTCTATTCCTGGAGTGCCACTGCTAGTTGGCCTATCTGGCTCTACTTTTATAGTTTTTATATGTCCCAAAATTTCATTCTTTTGGTTTTCATTTAAATATCCCTGCCACCATCCTTTTAACTGACCTATGAATCCCGCTATTATAAATTTAACAATTTCATGATCAGTGTTTCCATTTTGCTGACAGATTGTTGAATACATCATTATTCTATGTATTACATCTAAGATTTGTTTATCAGACATTCCATCTATGTTCCATTCATAGATGTGTTTTCCAGAATAAGAATTCTGATATGGTTCTCTTTCTTTATGTAGTACATCTAATGGAGAAGGCCTTTTATAGTAATATTTTTCTAGTGGCCTAGGCTCATACCTAATAGGATTAACATTTAATTCATTCATTTGCTCTTCAAATTTTTCTAAGTCTAGAATATTCTCTTCTGGCAATTCTTCATCTGAATTTGTTTGAAGATTTTGTTCAATTATATTGCATAAGTCTTCCGAACTACTTTCAGTTGTCTGTTCGCTATCAGAGTTAGTCCTAGAATTTCTATTGACTACTCCTATGTGAAATCCTTTTAGTCTTTCTTCAAGGACTTTGATAAATTCTGCATTTGGCTTTTGCAATTTAAAGTTTTTTACTTCTGGGGGAGGTTGAATAACCGGAGCCATTGGTTCCTTATTTTTTTCAGGGTTTTCCTTTAACTTTTTTAGAATCTGGATGTCTCTTTCCATATTCTTTTGTATTTCATTTAATTTTTTCTCTAGCTGCAATAATTCTGTTCCTATGCAATGTAAGTATGCATTTGTATAATTTTGTGCTCTAATAAGAATATTTAATTCTCTTATTGTGACATGTGAATGTTCCATCTTACTTAAGTTGGAATAAGCCATTGCTTCAGTTGATTGAAGTTTTAAATTAAAAATTCTTCTCACTGTTAAATAGAATAAAATCCCATAAAATTCTTTATTATCATTTTTGAACTAAAATCCCACATACCTATATGATAAATTTCATTAGGTGATATTTTTGGAATTGTCCAGTTATTAATATCATCCATTGATTTTGGATATTCAATTAGCTGAGCATTTTTCACAAGATGATTATCTTGTTGATGTATGGAAGGGGTTTCCATAATTTTAACAGAATGGTAGATAGGAGATATGGATATATAATATCATTGATCTTAGATCTCTTTATCTTATGCTTTCTTCTATAATCATTAGACTTTGAATCATTTATCCTATCACAGGACTTTGTCTTCTAAATCTTATCAATCTTACTAAGTTTAATACCATATCTGAGTTTTAGTCTATAAGTCCCTCACGGATGCGGCCTGAACACCCTAACTCGCCATCCCGGCATTAACGGGTACAAATGGCCTTCCTACGGACCATCACTCAATTATGATATTAACTCAGCATGAGATTAGATTATAAGACATATAATATAACTAAAGTCTAATAATTATGGAAAAGCATAAAGTAAAGAGTTCTAGGGTCTGGATATTATACCTCCATATGCTCCTTCCACCAACAGCTTAGCCAGCCATTCTGGCTATGCTCAGTTCCCTACCTAAGTAAGGGTCATACGCTCTACTTTCCACTCCCTATCATCCTAATAAAGAGAATGAAAGTAAAAGAGTATAGAGTCTACCTGCCACCTATTACATGAATAACAATTTATAGATTATAAAAATTATAAAATAATTTTTTATTTTATTCGAGAGATTGGAATACAGTGGATTGAAGAAATACATTTCTTTTTTATGGTAGGATCATATCGCCAAGACAAAATATTTGATTTTTTATCCTCACTTCATCAGCAAGCTAGAGAGCATGTACGCTACTTCATGAGTCAACCTGTCTGAATGCTGGAATATCTTATCCAACAATAAGGTGTGTTTTTACTCTATTTACAGGTTGAGGTGTGTTCAACGAGAAGTACTAATGATATAAGTAATCTTCCTTCATATGAGGGTATTAGAAAAATCACTTTATAAAAGGAATGCGGTATCCTAAGTTTTTAGATTTCAATCGAGCGCCTCTCTAATGCTCGGAAACTCTGCTACGCCCCTCACCATCAACCACCTTTTTTAGATGGATTAAATTATCGAGGCTTCCAAAGAGCCTCTTAAAATCTCCAAAGGTCAACACAATGTTCTTGGCGTCCAGCTCCATATCTCATTAGGATTATGCAGTAAACTGGCCCATGCACATGTACTAATACAGCAAAAATTTTGTAAATAGAACCATTGCCCTCAACTTGTACCTTTAAATAATCGAAACATGAGTTTCCCCTTGGCCATTAATACGAAAGGTTCAAAGGAACATCAGCTCTTTGTAATTTAACAGTCCACCAACAAACTTTCTAAATAAGAAAATAAAATAAGATTGCATTTACTGACAAGATGCAGACGGCAAATAACCATTACCTTCTGCCTCCAGAAAAAATGGGCCTGATAAATCTTACTCTCGTCATTGTTTTTTACTGGTGCATTTCTATCAAATCATGTTTACGTCCTGCCCACCTTTTTGCAGCAGGACGGGGCTAAAACAGAAAAGGTGAACAATAAGATGATAGGGAGATAGTATAAGAGAGAACACAATAGGATCAGTATAACACGTTGGAAGGGATACAGCTTGACCTCCCAATTTCAAATGTCTTTACCCGAGTTACCATGAATGATGGTCCCTCCAACAGACTGTGTTACAATAGTCAAGCTACCCTTTAAATTTAGCTATTTAATCATTTGATGTCACCATGCTGCACTGAATGCTATACTGACTGCATTATTGAAAGTAGCTTGCTGGCGGCGATTACAACATGAGCCCATGCGACAAGCTAGAAAGTCATAGTTATGCAGCTCGCAGAAATATATTTAATGGTGGATAATGTTTGAGGTGCTGCCAGAAATTTCAAGTCATACATTTTGCACTAAATGGCAGTTAATATAATGCATCTCAAACATTATAAAAAGCCATTATCTGATGATACTATTGTTCACTGAAATTGTTTTGATATCCACACTTTGCTTCACCCAAAGTCTTAAGCATACACTGTAAAATTCATTTGGCCGTTGCCAGCTTCCTTTGGTTCTTCCCTATAGGCACCATCTCCTCCCATTTTTTTCAAACTTCTTTAATAAAGCACTGCCATTAATACAATTGCCTAAGTCTCCCATCTACAATTCTTACGTCCTCCCCTTTCTCTCTTGACCTACGCATACCAATATAAAACAACACAGAGTCCCCATTAGTCACACCTAATCATACGACTTCAACTATCTGTAATCTCCATTTGCTGGGGGATGGATATGCCTAGCAATATCCTCCCAACCACGCACCATGCCCACTTGCATGGCAGCCTGACATCTAGCATTTGCTCCTCTCAAAAACATTCCCCAGCTTTGGATTCCCAGGCTTCCAAAACCCTCTCTCTCTCTCTCTCTCTCTCTCTCTCTCTCTCTCTCTCTCTCTCTATATATATATATATATATATATAGACACACACACACGCACACACACACACACTTACAAGATCGCACTCACTTGCACCAAATGCAACCCTTCAAAAATCACACCTTATCCTCGTTCCATGGGAACCAATATAACTTAGCAACTTGGATGACACTCCCACAAGGAACCCATGGAACAGTATAAATAATTAAGGTTTGCAGGGTCCAACCAAATAGGGCTCACTTTTAATCTGAGAAAGAGATATCCACGGGCACCAAGGCACCGTACCAGGAATATCCTCTCAACTCTCTCATGGCCTGATGGCACATCTTGATTCCTAATACCATGAACTTGCCTAGACCTTAGAAGACAAACAAATCATTCAAACCAGCCCAAAAGTGATTTCAATTGCCAAGCTGCATGAACTATGCCCATCAAAAGAAACAGATTACACATACTAAACAAACCACAAAAAATAAAACCACCAAAACTAAATCCAATTAGCTATCTATAATCTGAGGCCCTAAAGTAGGATCCAGTAAAAGCACACTGTTTGGAAGCACATCCATATTTAAGTTGCAAGCACATCATCAATGCAATTCTGACCTATGCACATGGAAGATGAAGCACAAGAAATACAACACAAAATCAAACCATCCACTTAATGTCAATTCCCATCTTTTAACTAACAGATATAAGATAACCCAGATGGGCATCAATATTGAATTTTTCAAGACTGAACTTGCAAACAAAGTAGGAAATAGAAAGGCTGTTCATTTATATCTAGCCTCAATGTACTTAAGCCAAAGTGAACCCTTAAAAATGGACCTACCCCTCAACGATGGCATGCTGGTCTGAAGAAATCACCTAACTATTATATCATTTTGAGCTGGATTGCAAAACAATGCAGGTTATTGTCCTGGACATCCTGTTGGGTAAGCTAGCCAGTCTAAATCCAAATACCTCCTTTGGCCCGGCATGAGATTGAAAACCCTTGTACATAAAACAGCCTGATGTTATTGAGGATAAATACCAAACTATCGATTGTCACAGCAAGATCTTCAACTTCTTTCACTCAAAATATATATCTTAATTGCCCTCCTAAAACCTATATCTCAAATGTCCTCCTTCCAGTATTGTAAATTCGAAGCCCACCTGTATCCATCGTCAAATATTGAATTCGAAATGTTGCAGCTCATAGGCCTCAAAAAACTCCTCCAAGAGGCTCAAACTTTAGGGTTGCTCATAATATTTGCACTGTCTCTACGGTTGTGTCCACATTCTTTGAACTTTTAAAATAAAGTTTATACAGTTGTATTCCCACCACACTAGCTAACCTTACATGGTCCACCTACAAAATAAACAATTGAATTGATTCCTACATACAAACATTATTGAAGAAACAAAGCAGAAGACATGCAAGCAAAAAGAATGGAAAATGAAGGGAAGTAAATTCCAGCTTCTTAGGAGACAAAAGGACAACCACAAAATATAATAACACCGAAGCTTTGAAAAAAAATAATTAAATTCAATACAACTGCCAGCAGAGTCTACGACAGCATTCCGTGGTGCTGCTCAAAAACAAAGAAATCAAAGCAATAATTTCATTCTCATGCAAGAACAACATATTAAAAGTTTCAAGAAAAACATAACAATTTAGGGCATTACACCTGCGCACATGAGATGGGCTGGCCATTTTTTTTAAAAAAAATAAAAGTAAAGAACATAATGTATAAGCTTTATTCATAGTATCTAGGATCAGCATAACTTCTGTAATTTTATGTTTTTCAACTATTTTTCCAATTAGGCTGCCTCCTTTGTTAAGGCAATCAAATTATTTCTCGTAACTCACTTTCAGGTAGCCTTAGACATAAGCACCCTCCCCCTAGTCATACAAGGGCCCTGTCAAGTCTTATAGTTTCACAAAGCCAGAACATTTCAGTTGGTTACCCTCACCAGAATATCTTGAACTGATGCAAGTTATACAACATAATACATTCATCTCATCACTAACCATATACCTCAAAATGCCATCACCGATCCAAACTCAACATTTTCATCATTGTTATATTCATATCTCATATGCTTGAGCCCTCATCACTGCACAAAAAAATGTAATGCAACCCTTACTTTCATCCCACGAAATTTTTCCTTCAGTCCCCAATACCATGGCATGATCACATGAATCCTCTAGAGCCGGGCAACCCAGAGTTCATTCAACATTCAATGATCGATTCGATGAAATAAAAAGTTTACCTGTGTATTTGTGGTATAATATGACTAAGATGTAAAAATCCTTAAAATATACCAAAGTATTTGAAAAAAATGTACTTTCTGTGGCATATTGGAATAACATGTGACCCAAAAAGCTTCCAATGATAATTTCAACATTGTATCATTCATAAGCAATAAACACTATTGCCCTTCCTTTACAATATCAATAATTAGTTCACGAAACATGATCCCTCGTATAGTCCCACATGAGCAAACTCATCATACTGTTATTTATAACACTAGGAATCACTCTTCCATGCATAATATATTTTTCTTCCATGTACTCAATATACTCTTTAAAGACTTGTGCTGCTAGAACTTCACCAAGTTACCATTTCTACTCTTCACATAGTCCATGTTGGCATAAACACTGAGTGAATTCATTCTCTTTCAGCATTTCTTTAAGCAAATGCATATCCATAAAATAAACTTACACCAAAATATTATCTGAGCTAAGAGCCCACGGATAGTCAACTATGATTTGAGCATCCTACTCTGTTCTAATGTAGAATCATTATAGAAAACCAAAGTCTGACTATTGTCTTCCCAATGGAGAATCAAATGTTTAAACATTAAATTACAATCTATCCAGACTACATAATTTCAAAGGTCATAGATCAAAAAATGACAGATTTTTTTAAGATGAAGAATGGAGAAATGCTGATAAACAAATAGTAAGTTAAAGTAATTCCTGTTTATTTCCAGAAAATGAGGAAAATGTCTATATATCGAACCTAATCAATAACTGTCAAGATAATTCTTATAATAATGCCCCAAGAAGGCAGAGCATTTGCTACAATGCATATATATCCATAAATCTAGTTATCTTCAGCACGAATGATAATAGAAACCTAAAAATAAATAAATAATAAATAAACAATAAGCACTACAATCATTTATACATCAATCAATAATCACATGGCAATAAGAAATCACCAAATGACCTGAATCCCTAAAAACCAATCTTTTTCCTGTACCTCATCATCATCCAAATCATTCAAATTCCCAATATGCAAATCTTCCAAATGGCACGTCACATAAAGAAAACATAAAACTAAATATAGAATCAAAAGTTGCATCACATAGAATTATGCAATCAGGTCTAAGCAAGCAGTCTTGATGGTTAAATTCAAAACCATAAGAATCCATAAAAAAACACCAAAATAAACCTTAATGATCCATCTCAAACAAAGACAAGATATTAACTTTAAGATCAAATTCCAAACCCAAAAACTGTTCCAAGAAACGGAGGACGACCCTGATAAGACCAGCGGGGGCGACCTAACGGTAGGACTTCTGGAAGCGAGCGCGGGCGCCACGGCCACCAAACTTCTTGGGCTCGCAGCGGCGGGGGTCGGCGACGAGGAGGGTGCGGTCGTACCTGACGAGGATGTCCTTGATCTCCTTCTTGGACTGCTCGTCGACGTACTTCTGGTAGAAGGCGACGAGGGCCTTGGCGATGCTCTGGCGGATGGCGTAAATCTGGGAGGTCTTCCCGCCACCGCGGACGCGTATGCGCATGTCTACTCCGGCGAAGCGATGGCGTCCGAGAAGAAGGATGGGCTCGAAGGCCTTGTAGCGGAGGATCTCCGGCTTCACCAGCTCGATCGGGCTCCCGTTCACCTTGATCAGGCCGCGCCCCCGCTTGCAGTACGTCACCGCCACCGCCGTCTTCTTGCGTCCAAAGCACTGCACCGATTCCGTCGCCATGGCTGGGCGCCCGCCGGAGTCAGAGAAAAGGGGGGAGAACGAGAGGAAACCCTAGGAGCCGCAGTACATATAAGAAGGGCGCGGGGGAGGAACCAAGAAGGCGTTAAATAGACGGCCGCTAGGGTTTTAGGACCTAGTCAGGAGTGCCCAAGATTTTGCTTTTACGAAATTAACCTACAAATTCATAGAAAGAACAAGGTGTTATGTGTAAATTTGGCACTTGAGAGCCCCCATCAAAGGGTAGTTCTATATACACCCCCTCTATTGCTCAGGACACCCCCCAAAAACCAAAAAAAAAATACCCAAACTAACCTTTAGTGTAATTACCATATTGCCCTTGAAATTTTCTCATACACCCCCCCTTCCTCCTCCTCCGTTTCGTTTTGAAAAGAAAAAAAACCCCCCCTCAAACCCCCCTTAAACCCCTCGATCCATTTACATCGGTTAGGCGATCTTTGAAGGAGATTTAAGCCCCATTCGAAGCATGGACAAGCAACTAGTGATTTGGGACGAAGAATCGGCCGCAAAGGTACGTGTTCCACCTTGTTTCGAAATTTTTTTTTTTCACGGTTCGTGCTCCGTTCGGCACTGGATCGCCGAACAAAAGGCTTCTGTTCGGCTGCACAGTGCCGAACAGAAGCCTTCTGTTCGGCACTGGATCGCCGAACAGAAGCCTTCTGGTGCCAAATCGCGTGCCGTGCTGAATTTTGTGCCGAACAGATCCTCTGATTCATTAATTCTTGGTGATAAATTATTTTATATGTAGGGCTATGCTACAACCGAATCGAGTATAATTGGATCAGAATTTGTACTGGATTACACAAGCGAATTTACAACTTACGAGGTATTATAATGTATTGTGCAATTTTGTAATAGTTTAGCGAGCTATTTTTACAACTGTGTACTTACATAAATTGTTTAATGTATAGATCTTCAAGAGTAGAGAGGACTTGTGTAATTGGTGTCGTGAAGCTGGGAGGCGAAATGGTTTTATTGTTGTAATCAAATCATCCGATGCAGGTACCATTTCTAAGAAACCCAGAATTACGTTAGGTTGTGAGAGGGGTGGGACGTACCGAACCAAAAAAGAAAAGCGAATAAAGACTGCCTGTGGGACAAAGAAGTGTGGATGCCCTTTTGCATTAAGAGGAAAGAAATTGGATACTGCGGATGATTGGATATTACTGGTCGTATGTGGAGTGCACAATCATCCCGCTGCAGAGAATCTGGAGGGGCACTCATATGCAGGGAGATTATCTGAGCAGGAGACGGAATTGTTAGTGGATATGTCGAAGAGTTTGGTTCGTCCAAAGGACATATTATCCACATTGAAGGAAAGAGATGCCCTCAATGTTACGACTATCAAGACTATCTACAATGTACGTCAACGGTTTAAGGTTGCAGAGAAAGCCGGGAGGTCTGAAATGCAACATCTATTAGGTAAATTATCAGAGGCTAAATATATTGAGTGGCATAGGAATTGTACTAATACGGATGTTGTGCATGACTTATTTTGGGCACACCCTGGCAGCATTGATTTGTTCCGTGCATTTTCCCGTGTGTTGATAATGGATTGCACGTACAAGACGAATAGGTATCGTCTTCCGCTCTTAGAGATTGTGGGGGTGACATCTACTGACATGACATTTTCAGTTGCTTTTGTATACTTAAATTCTGAGGGGGAAGAAAGCTATACTTGGGCATTAGAGAGATTGCGCAGTGTCATAGCTGATGATGTTTTGCCTGAGTTGATTATTACAGATAGAGACTTGGCTTTGATGAATGCAATTCATAAAGTATTTCCTACTGCTAGACATTTATTATGTAGATGGCATATTAGTAGGAATGTTTTGGCCAAGTGCAAAAAATTTTTCGAATTGAAGGAGAAATGGGATAAATTTATTATGAGTTGGAATGTACTAGTGCTGTCCTCCACGGAAGACGAGTATAATGATCGCTGGAGTGCACTGCAGAGAGAGTTCGGTACCTATCCAGATGCACTACAGTATGTGTCAGATACTTGGCTGAGCAAATACAAGGAAAGATTTGTTGCGGCGTGGACGGATATATGCAGGCACTACGGAAATGTGACGACAAATAGGTATCACAAATAAAGACTCATTTAATTTTAATTTGCCTCAATTCTTATATCTAACTTTCATTTGTTTACTAGGGTCGAGAGTGCACATGCAAAGCTCAAAAAGCAGCTTGGATCAAGCCAAGGAAGTTTCGAGTCATCTTGGACTAGAATAAATGGATTGATTGAGTTGCAGCACAGCTCCGTTAAAGCCTCATTGGAGAAGAGTTTATTGGTAGTGCAGCACAACTTCAAGCCAGCTGAATTCAAAGAGTTGCGAGGTTTCATATCTATAAGTGCGTTAAATCATGTCCTCGCCCAATCGAAACGAGCCAATTCAGTTGGGTTTGATGATTCAAATTGTGGGTGCGCTATTCGACGCACACATGGTATACCATGTGCTCACCAGATTGCGCGGTACAGGTGGAAGGTCGGCCCATTCCTCTCGACTGCATAGATCCTCATTGGAGGAAACTTGATATTCTGCCTACCCCCCCCCCCCCGTGCAGCCAATTCAGTTGAGTTGTGATGCAGAGTTAGATTTGATTGCGCTACGATTCAAGAAGTTAGATGGGGCTTCTCAATTGCAGATGATCAAGAAGTTACGAGAGATTGCAAGTCCAGATAGTACACCTCTTTTAGAGCCTGCAAAACGGAAGACTGGTTCACGTGGGCGCGCTTCAATGAAGGTTGATACGTCTACTCGACGTGACCCATCTGCGTTTGAGTTGGTTCTATCTGGACAGGATAGTTATTCACCTGGTGTTGAGAAAGTTACCATCCGCAATCCATCTACTCAGATTCAAAAGAGGCGGCCCAAGCAAAAGGTAAGTACCAAATATTTATTTCCTTACAATAGGTATCACAACGTCTACGGGACGGTCCGTGCCGTGCCGGTATGTGATGTGCCGATACGGGACATGTCGGGACGTGCCGTGCCGAGATGTGCCGATACGGGACATGTCGGGACGTGCCGTGCCGAGATGTGCCGATACGGGATGTGCCGTGCCGAGATGTGCCGATACGGGACATGTCGGTACGTGCCGTGCCGAGATGTGCCGATACGGGACATGTCGGGACGTGCCGTGCCGTGCCGGTACGGGAAGTGCTGAGACGGATAACTATTTAGATATTTCTGCCATTGTTACATATTTTCTATCATTTGATATTATTTGCAGGTTTTTCGTACTAGAGCCCAGTCACATACGCCCATTATCTATATTGATGCTATTCCTTCTGCCTTGAGACCATACATCCAGCATATCAAGGATGTAAAAGCTGATGGGAATTGCGGATTTAGGGCAATAGCTGACTTACTGGGATTTGGAGAAGATGACTGGGTGCGTGTTAGGAAGGATTTATTGCAAGAGTTGCAATGTCATTCGGACCACTATCGCACATTATATGGTGTGGAAGGGACGATTGCTGAGATCACTCATGCATTATCATATTATGATGATTGTCCACCATATGACAGATGGATGACTATGCCGGACATGGGTCATCTTATAGCATCCTGCTATAATGTTGTCCTATACCATCTCTCGTTGCAACAATGTCTGACCTTTCTACCTCTCCGTTCTGTGCCAGTACCTCTTCTATCCCGCAAAGATATCGCTATCGGATTCGTAAATGGAAATCATTTTGTTGAGGTACTACGTTCACAACACTTGCGAATATTTAATTTTGCTTATTTAATTTTGCTTATTTATAATTTTGTAGCTATTAATATTTTCTTATTTCTAATTTTGAAGGTGTTCTTGTTGTCGGGACATCCCGTTCCGCCAGTAGCGACCAACTGGCGAAAATATCATCTTCCTTGTGCTACCGGATGGGAAAATTCATATGAAGCACGGATTCAACAGTTCAAAGAGAGCATCTCACCTAATGTTATAACTAGCGAGACAGTAGAGTTAGATTGATTCTTTATATATGTACAATTTTTGAAAGTTGTAAATTTTTTTGGGCTCTTAGAGTCATGTACTGTGAAACTCCATCATCAATATAAATCAAAAAATATCTGTCTTCGCATTTTTCGGGTATTGGGGGTGCTGAGGTGGCTCTCCATCAGCTGGGAATACATATGAAGACTGTTGTTTCCGTTGAGATTTCAGATGTAAACAGAAACATACTTAAGAGCTGGTGGGAGCAATCCTAGCACACAGGGGAACTAATAGACCTTTCTGATGTACAAGAACTTAACGGTGACAAGCTTGAGCAGATGATTAACACATTTGGTGGGTTTGATCTGGTTATTGGTGGAAGTCCATGTAATAATCTTTCAGGTAGCAACCGCTATAGTCGTGATGGGCTGGAGGGTAAACATTCATCTCTTGTTTATGATTATTTTCGCATCTTAGACCTTGTGAAGTGTATCATGGGGAAGAACTTCTGATTGCACCATCTCACTTTCTTGTTTTTGGGTCAGTGAATCTAGTTGTATGTTACATCAGGGTACGTTACAGCAGGCATCATCATTTCTGAAGGAAAAGTTGAGCAGGCATTATCATTTCTTTTGTTGGAAAAGAGGGCTCTGTGATGTTCTTGGTCAGGTGAGCGAAGCGCAAATAGGCTGCGCGCTTTATTTGGGGGAGTGAGAAATTAAGGGGGTGGTAGAGCATCTTTTAAATGTTTGCCTTTGATGATTGAGGCGGATTTTCTGATAAGCAACAGTTATGTTAGCTATGTATTTAAAATGTTGAAAGATCATGAGGATGTTCTCTGTGAAACTCCATCATCAATATAAATCAAAAAATATCTGTCTTCGCATTGTCCGATTGATTGTTATGTGCACTGTTATATTTGTGTAAAATAGAACGGGCCAGGCTTTACAAAGATTACACGTAAATGTACCAAAAATATATATTTTTCATTAATATCAAAGGCTTTACAAAGATTACAAAGGCTCCATCATCAATCCCTATGACGCCATCGTCGACGCGTGTACTGCTGTACGTCCGAATGAGAGGGTGCTGGATCCGAATGAGAGGGTGCTGTACTCGGGCCAGGCTCATCACCCAGAAGTACCTGATGCATCTGAGAAATAGCATCAAATAGGTGCCCGGCACCTAGTGACGTAGCCTCTGAGGGACCCATCCGTACAATGTCGGTACTGATACCGAGTGCAGCTGCATTACGCCGCCGGTGCATGTCAGCATCATCATGACCTCCCCTAGCTCCAGAATGAGTACTCGAGCGCAGATGAGGAGGCTGAACTGCAACGTGCGTGATACGGAGATACCACTCCATGTATCCCGGTACGCTGTCTGATGGCCGGGTAACTGGGTGGCTCCTGCTCGCCTGGCTCAGCACGTGGTCCTCCCACCGCTCCCAAAGCTGATCCATATAGGAGTAATGTATCCGGTACGAGCCTGCTGTGGAACCTCTGTTGGCTCGCGTAGGGGCTAGTGGCGCTCGAGGGATGGTCTGAATACGACCAAACTGTCTAAGAACCCTTTCTGGATGATAGGGTTCTACGATATCAAGGCACTTGATGGAGCCACTAAAAAATGCGATATCAATATATGGGCGATCTCCCCGAAGCCGATGATGGGGATCCCAAATAACCTGCAAAACAAAAGGTCCATTTCAGTTTTATACTATATCGCATATTAAAAGTACTGACAAACACAAGCAAATGGTAATATGATACGTACCTCATCGATGCTCAAAAGGTCCAATGACTCACGTAGAACCACTAAATGGTCCATCGTGGTACGGGATGGAGTACCGGGCATCCAGCGGTGCACGCGGGGACTGGCATCAGTATACTCGAGCGACGGGTGAGGACTGAGTGCTGGAAAATGCTCATAAATCCATGCCTGCAGAAGCGTCATATAACCACTGATCTGTCTCACTGATGACCTCGACGCAATCCCCAACTGCCGATACAAATATGCTAAGGCAGCTGTACCCCAGGCATATGTGCTCACCCTATCCAGATCCCGCAGTAAACACAGATACGCTATAGGCACCCTGGTCCCACTCTTATCAGCAAAGAGTGTGCAGCCTAACAAAAATAACAAATAGGCTCGTGCTGCACACTCTATCCTCTGCTGGCTGTCTCTATCAGATACAGAGTGAAACTGAGTCCTCAGCCACTCCATCCTCACAGACTGACCGCGCGATGACAGTACCTCCTGACGCGCGTCTCCAGCTGACACCCCCAACAACTCCACAAGTAGCTCCTCAGCATCCCGATCACTCATCCTCTCAGGAGAAACTGCTACTGAGGCACCTGCGACAGGAATCCCTAAAATGGCGGATACATCATCCAACGTGATAGTGATCTCGCCAAATGGTATATGGAAGGTGTTCGTCTCGGGCTGCCATCTCTCTACGAAGCCCGAAATCAGAATCTTATCGGTGAATCGATAAGAGCACTGTACTAACTCTATGAGGCCCGACTGCCTCAATAGTGCTTTGAACCTGGTATTTGGTTGGTTTGAAGACCACCACTTCCATTCACCAACCTTGGCAGTATGGTTCATGCACTTTAGTGGAGCCCGTTCCTGTAATATAAATGTATAATTACTACTACTTTATAAAACATCAATAAACAAAATATAATGCTATAACAAATAAACAATACCTGTTGCCTCCAGATGGAAGCTGCTATATGCGTCCTGAAACTGATCAGGACGGACTCATCCTCTGGACCTCCTGGACATGGTCCAACGGACTCATCGTCTTCGCCCCTAGCGGGCATATCATCATGCTCTGACTCAGGAGAGTCCGATGGCATATGAGCAGGCTCGGGAGAAGCAATCCTAGCACGACGTCTCCTAGCTGACGCCGTAGGTCTAACTCTGGCGGGACGGGGATCCATGTCTGAAAATATAGAAATTCAATGTTAGGCTATATCAAAGAAAATAATTCAATTGCATACATAAATGTTCGGCACAAAATTCAGCACGGCACGCGATTTGGCACCAGAAGCCTTCTGTTCGGCTGCACAGTGCCGAACAGAAGGATTCTGTTCGGCTGCACAGAGCCGGACAGAAGGATTCTGTTCGGCTGCACAGAGCCGGACAGAAGCCTTCTGTTCGGCACTGTGCAGCCGAACAGAAGGGTTCTGTTCGGTTGAGGGTTGCTGAACAGAAGGCTTCTGTTCGGCACTCTTCAACCGAACAGAAGGGTTCTGTTCGGCGATCCAGTGCCGAACGGAGCACTGGAGGCGGGGGGGGGGGAGCTACCTCGAGGTGGTCGTGGAGGCGCCGGCGAGGTGCTCGTTGCTCGGGAGATGGCCGGGGAGGTGGTTCCGGGAGAAGCCGGCGAGGTGGTCGGAGATCGGGAGAATGCCGGCGACGAGAGGGAGAAGGGGGAACGGGGGGGTTTTGGGCGTTGGCGAGGTGCAATGCACCGACCGGCAACGAGAGGGAGAAGGGGGAGACGGCGGGAGGGGAGGGGAAGAGCGGGGTGGGGGGGGTTTGGGGGGTGTAGAGAGCAATTTAGGTGAGGGGGTGGGGAGGGTGGGGGGTAATTTAGGAATTTTTAATTTTTTAGGGGTGTCCTTAGCAAATGGGGGGGTGTAGAGAGTATTTAATTTTTTTTTAATTTTTGGGGGGTGTCCTGAGCAATAGGGGGGGTGTATATAGAACCACCCCCCATCAAACTTAGTTGGCTTTTGATGACCTAAATAGGATTACTATGCAATAGAATGCTATATTCTAGTAATTAAAGATGCTCGATTATCTACAAGTGACAAGTTTGATATGGCATAGAAATTCAAATTTGCTGACCATATAATACCAAAATTATCCTTGATATATTCCATATAATTTGCAACTATTAAAAAAAAAAAATAAATTATAGGAAAATACACATAAATGGCTAGCAGCAAGTCCATGCAAATTATATGTACATTTGTTTGGGCGGACAAGTTATAATTTTGATGGAAAAATTATTAATCTTATAAAAATATCTTAATTATTATGATAGAATTAATATTCCTATTTATACACATATTATATTATTATTTTAATAATACTATTTATTTTGATTAAGAAAATAAAGGCAAATAGAAGCAACATATTAAATAATTTCATGATATAAAGATAAAATACAATAATATATTTCTATTACAATTATAACAATATAATTGAATAATAATATGATGATAATACATTATAGTATAACATATATCATAAATACTCTATATATATATTGAATATTGATATAATATATCAATGGTGTATTGATTTATCAATTTTCATGCTGGACTGTGAAATATTTTCGTCTTCAAATTTTAGCCTAAGATCACTGCCCGTAGTGATCTTGGAAATCTGTCCTTAAGGGTAGGTAGGTTTGATATCACTGGTTGGGATTTGGGAGTAGGGGTGATTTGAAAATTATTACCACGTAGAATTACTAGAATGCAACTAAATATGGTGATCTCATCACCTCCACCTACATCACCATTGATCTTGGAGTCATCACCACACTCCAAATGTTCCCTTAATGCCTTTTACTTTCAACCTCTTTGTAACATAAATATTATGTTATGATGTTCTCATTTGCATGTGTATATATGCATATGTATGTATGTGTTGATCTTGGAGCTAGTCAAGGCATTCACTTGCCAAAAGGCTTTATAAACAGCATATTAGGGGTTGTGATGTGTCGGGTTCAAGTTCGGTCAGATCGAGACATAAGTATTAGAGAAACTTACTAGAATGAACCCAATTTATTAATGAAATAGATTATAAATCTAAAAATGACACCAATCTATTTATTAAACAAGTAATCCGAGTCAACCTACATAAACCCTTTAACTAAGAGAAATAATTTTTATACTAAACTTGAGATTTGTGTAAGTTTGATCCATCTCCCATTCTTTGTTCTTGCTTAACCTTATTCCTGCCAAATTTGCTAGTATATTTCAATTGATAGTTTAAATTCTTATTCATTGGAAAAATGAATATTTCGAATGTAGAAGCTTTCATGACAAGTTCGTGGAGCAATCTCAAAAGAATTACCCTAAGAAAGATTCCCACGGTGCTAGAGAACATTAAAACCTAACATGTTTCTGTGACTGATAATATTGAATCCAAGTCTATAAATACCTCAACAACTGCCCTTTATCCTACTAATTACTAATAATATTATTGAGATGCCGTGCACCAAGAGAAAAGGGAGAAAGAAAAATTACATTGATATTGTTTACCAATTTTTTGCTTTGTTTTTTGTTTATGCTTATGGAGTCATTGTGTCTTAACCCTAATGCTAAATTTGATATCAAGTCGCAGAACAATATCTATTCTAATATATAATAACACGGGCTCTAGAGTTCGTACTCTTTTCCCCAACCATATCGCCTCTAAATCCAGAATCGTTTCTCAACGGGAACATCTAGAATCCGTATAAACTCCTCTCAAAACTCATTGCTTCTGTTTCTTACAATTAAAAGAAAAATTAAAGGGAGAAACGAATGCAGAATTCGCCAAGTAATCCCAATTCTGTTCGAGCAAGAACTTGAGAAGGAAAAACTGATTAAAAAGATATAAATAATCTCAAGTACTTCTCGTGAAAAAGGTGCGATACGCATTCATAGAAAAATGCTTATCCATCCTCATCATCGAACCCAGTAACTGTAAGAAAAACAGGAAGCAAGATCAATAAAATTGGGTTGTTGGGGCATCCATCAAACTGGATGCTGAGAGTCTGACAGTTTTCATTTTGATTAATTATGAGAACAATCCTGGTTCCATCTCTGGTTTTCAGATGGAGCTGGATTGGGTTCACCACAACCTACCAACACGGTTGCAGACCCACTCTATAGAGGCTTATCAGCCCACTGCAACCAGGTGAATGAATCCAGCTTACTCAATTGGTGCTGTTATCTATGACAAAGCTCAGCATGGTGCACCCAAGAAGTAGTATACATGGGCAGAACCAAGAATATTCATAAAATCCAACCATCTCCATCTTGGACACATGAAATGTTCAACTTTAAGGAATTGTCAATTTCAAGGAATTGCGAAAATTGCAAGGCAAAAAGCACAGAGAATATACTAATCCACCACAGTATTGATTTAGTGAAACAGAGTAGATAAAATCACTCATTCTGCTTGAAGCTCGCCCTACTCGCTAATTTGGAACGGGCGGGGCGCATGCCACCCTTCTCTTTCAGGTCGCTAGAGCAGTTGTCTTGCATATGGGACACGAGTTCTTTAGCGTCAACCACTGTTTGATGCAGGCAGCGTGGAAGTCATGCCCACAATCCAAAGTCCCCAGCTCTTCCCCTTCGCCGTACTCTTCCTGCAATGCACAGGACAATTTATTAAGGATGCTAATTATGTACGCTAATATACAACGAGAACTCCCCATGAGACAGACGTCCATCGGACATTCAACACACTCCCACATGAATCTCATGCGAGTACCAGGAAAATGGAGATGAGCAGCAGGCACTTTTGAAAATTTCATCGTCGGGGGAAAAGAAAAGAAAAGAATTGTGAATAGTACTGCTGTCGTGCTTGATATGTGAGAACTCCTTGCATGCTGGAGATCTAGTAAAAAGGAAGCAGCAGACTGAGACCTTTGGAAGTGGATTTACCTGGCAAATGCAGCATGGTTCAACTTCCTCGGGTGAATCCGATGGAGCGAATGTATATTTTTGCTGCTTTAGGCACTTCAAAATCATTTCCTCACTAAGTCCAGTGCTTACATTTCCTATCCGCTCTTCCAATGCCAATAATTCCTGTAGAAAAAGATGGTACTGTTCAGAGGACCTTCAGTTGCAAAGACAATAGGTAACTGAAGAGGGATTGTCTGTTACCTCATAAGACATATTATCTACATCAAGCCGCATGTCCCGGTGTCTGTCATGCAAATCACCACCCCCAAAGAATACAGACTGGTCAAAGATAAAGATATCCTGGACAAATACCACCAATGAAGGTCAAATTCCATGGCACAGAAGATTCTCTCTTTTGGGGGGAAAAAAGATGTTGGAACCAGTTAGAAAAGCACTTTGATGATCAAAAGATAAAAGGAATATTTTTAAAACCAATCAGAAAGCACTTGATGATCAAAGTTCATAGAATATTGCTGATCTCGCACAGCCTTGCTTTGGGATTTCTCTCTCATCGCATGAGCTTAAAATGACCAACCAAGAAGGTAAGCTTTTCTTTCCTCAAGAAAGAAGGCGGGCTTTTCTTTTTTACCACCAAGTGCCGATTAAGGGTTCAAGGCAGGCACTCTTTTGTCAAAAGATACCATGGCAGGAATTTGGTATCAAGTTAAGGGGTTGATATTAGGTTGGGGACCAGCAATAAAATTATCTTAAATTTTGATCATAACTTGATCCTTAGAGGAAAAGGCTCATTGGTTAAAGTTCAGATAAATGTAGGATGATAATGGACTTTCAGGATATGATAGGCCAATGAATTGACATTAGATAAACATAAAGGGTTCATGATGAACCTCAAAAATAAGCTACTAATATGAAACAAGAAAATGCACATACATGTTCCTCAACAAGTTACCGGCATATATCAAGAAATATCAGGCACAATGCAGTCTAGCGGGAAAAAGCACAAAAGAGAGGGGGTGGGGGGCGAACACCTCCTCCCCCCTTCCTAAACAGCTGAGGGGAAAATCATTTCAAACCTCTCTCTCTCTCTCTCTCTCTCTCTGCACGCGCGAGAGCCCGCATGCTTGTTTTGTGCGTGCAACAGAGAGAGATAGGGTTGGTGTCAGGTCGGCAGCTAGTCATAAAAACGTGTCAATGATTATGCAATGGATCCAAATTTGATACATGTGAGAGTGAATAGATATGAGGGGGGCACTTATGTAGACATCTGACAGCTGAGACAAACACATGAGAATGGGGATCTGGTGGTTCAGATCTCACATTAGTTTTGAAGAGGTTTGATGTACATTTCACATCACTGGGAAGAGGCATAATCAAGTGGCTGTGACTGGAACAACAGAGCCATGTGCAATCACTATATTACATAAAATTGTAGTTGGAGTTGAAGGAAATGCAAAGGATAGAGGACTCCACAATACGAGTTAAATTAGTAGACTGCCAGGACATGCCCATCAGCCACAAACTAAGCTAGTGGTCAGACTAGTGAGATTGGGTCATGTGATCAAGAAAGCTGGCTGCTTGCACACAAGCCAAGCTGTAGAAGCAAGAACTAATGCTCATGGGTTATGGCATGCTCCAAATTCCCCATCCTTTGGTGGCAGATGCAACATAAACAATAACATATGGTCACCATACAACTGATCATATTAGTTATGCACATAATAATGCAGATAACAACAAAAAAATAAATACTGACATCAAGCCGTATATTTTCTGCCCGTCGGATGAGATCCAGCGCATTACGAATCTGTTGCAGAGAGAAAAAAGTGATGAACACAGATGAAAACTAAAAGACAGATAACTTCAGTGTAAGTGTTCTCCATAACAAAAGCAAGCTAGGTAATTTAGGAAGCACCCAGAAAATGTAATATGATACCCAGTATAAAATCTGGATTTATTGGTTTGATGCCGAACTAAGATGGCCAAATGATCTTCCTATGATAATTAACAGCAATAATACACCTCCCTTTTTCTGATGAACAAATGCATATAAAATAGCAGAGGTCTAGAAAAAGAAAACCATCAACAATTCGAGCTTGACATATGAAAAATGCCAAGATTTGAGTAGCTGCTTTAGAGATCCATTTTGACAATTATCAAGATTTTGTAACAGGAAGGAGAATAATCAAAACATCTATGAGCATGATTAAGAAAAGGAATTAAACTTGCAAGCTTGACACTAACTGGAAATCCTTATTGACAAACACGAAGATTTTGTAACACAGGGATAAATATCTATGAGCATGATTAAGAAAAATGAATTAAACTTGCAAGCTCGACACTAACCCAGAACTCTAGCAAATGGTCCTGGGATTATTTCTTCTTCATGAGGCAACCTTGGTTGAACAAGTTTCTATGTTATGCAGCTTCTAAAATGAGGAACCTAACAATTTTAGTTTCTTTTTCTAAACCTACTGCATGTCATCTTCAGAAGAAGAGCAAAAAGGAAATGCAAGTACAGAGCACCTAACTAAATGCCAAATTGTTAATTTAGATACTACAATATTTTAATCCACACTCCAAGCTA
Organism: Phoenix dactylifera; assembly: GCF_009389715.1. Taxonomy (NCBI): domain Eukaryota; kingdom Viridiplantae; phylum Streptophyta; class Magnoliopsida; order Arecales; family Arecaceae; genus Phoenix; species Phoenix dactylifera. The sequence continues at coordinate 21,936,095 of NC_052392.1, read as the reverse complement.
CAACTTTGGTAGAGTTTGACTTTCTACATCGTAACTTTAATTTGATGTACACCTTAAACTTACAAGGGTATTCTAATGACCGTTCAGGAACCACTTTGCATCCCTTAGTAGTCATTTGGTTTTATCAATGAGGCCTACTTCAGGTTATATTGTGAGTGAAAAGTTTTTGTCTCCATCTAGCAAGGGCTCAAATAAATAAATGACTGATTCTATGTATTTCAGTAAAAAAAAATGATTAATAATTATGTGATAGTTCTCATGTCATTTTTTGGGTCTAGTACTGCATAGTACTGCAGAAAATAAATGATGAAACTTCATAACGTTACAAAAGGTAGCCTTCAGCGGTTCACATATAAGATTGCTTTGTCATGCAAATATCCTTCCCATCAAGCCATTTTTACCTAAAAGATCATCTAGATATCAGAAGCTTCCAACATGGTTCGAAGTTGCATCTGAATTCCAGATTCATGTTTGTCAATCTCATAGTTATGTTTGGAATCTGTTTTGAATATCACAGACCCATTTTTTCCAAAACAACTAGGCCATTTCAGCCAAAGCTCAATAGTTCAGCCCTTTCAGAAAGAGACTACCATGGTCTATAAGCAAATTGAAGGCTCTCTCTCTCCTCTTCAAATTTTACTCTTCTTTTGCCATAAGCATGCATAACAACATTATTCTTGATAATATCTCTGTTACTTTTGCTCAGGAATTCATTAAAAAGACGTCTTTAATTCTTTGTGGTATTTTGGTGCAAAAAGAAAGAGATTCTTCCAATTATCAATCAAATTGGCTGAATAATAGTTTTACTTTTTCTCACATGTCTAAACATAATTTCATTAAGATCACAAACATGGGAATACAACATGATCATAATTAATATAAAAAGAAAAACCAGAACTTATAAAATTTCTTAAGAACTTAAATATAGTGCATGTAAGAACACAAGGCCATAAAATGTTGCACTGTAAGACATCCTAATGTTTGGATTTATATGCAAAATTAACTCTATTGGCTTCAAAAATATTTATCAGAATATAATACTATCCAATTAATAACTTTTTTCAGCATTGCTTGCAAGCATATACCGAAGATTGTATTATTTGGGCACAAAAAATAATTTTCTTGAGTAATCAGGTAAAATTTATTTCTAGGTGTTAGCACTTGAGAATATGATTCTCAAGTCAAAATATGTGAAATTCTTTCTAGGCCTTCTAATCTGATGAATATAGAACACCATGTTTCTTGGTTAAGCATTAGGTGCCTCAATTTTTTGTTAGAAAAGAATAATATGTAGGGGTGTCAGGGTGGGGGAGGAATTTCAGTCTTTGAATATGGACAGCAAACTAAGAAGTTTACCTAGTCAATGAGGAATTGCCTGACAACAGTTTTAGTTGGCTGAGCAGATAATTGGTCAGATGTGCTCATAGTACACAAGTACATGATAAACCATACGTGCAACTACAAGCAGAGCTGGTGAAGTAATAATGAAATGATGATCTGATGGGATGAAAAGATGGAGGTGAGATGGAGATGAAGATGGAGATGAAGATGGAGTTAAGGGTGGGGATGTCACAAGGATAGGGATGATGATGATCACGATGATGTTAGAGCGGCAATGATCATGGTGATAAAAACCACATCTCTTCACCTGACCTTCGCTTTAGGACAGTTCACCAATTTTTTATGACGGTTGGGGGATGAGCAAAGCCAATGAGGATACTTATGATGGCCATCCAGATCATCTTAGGAGCAGTAGCATGGTAGTCTTATACATAGGTATGTTTATGGGATGGTCAACTATTTTGTGAAAGAAATTATCAGCAGCCAACACATTTAGCTGTGGAAATATGAATCATCTTCCTTCTAACCATGCACATCTAGTATCTAATATAATTATGTTATTCTCCATCTCTATGATATTTATATGCCATACTTAATATAATTCCTCTATATCTATACTCTTAAGAAAGAAACATCACAGTTCAGCAGCCACAACATGCACAAGCAGTTGTTTTTGACAATTTAAATAGATCCCATAAAAAAAGGTGACAGAATGTATATGGGCAATTCCAAATAGCTCTATATTTGGAAATGGCAGACAAAATGGTGAAGCACTTCTAGAATGGGTGATGCTCTCATGCAAGTCCGCACTTACAGGAAATTTCTTAAGTGGCTTGGACTAGAGGCCAATAAAGATAGCATATCAAAATGATGTGTACTGGAACGTGGTAGAAGCATATATGAGTACATCTGAATAGGCCAGAAAACAAGCCAAAAATTCTGAGCTTGCTGGAAGTTTTGACTTCTCCACTGATTTTAAAATGTATCTAGTGTCATGCCAGTAAATTTCGGCACACCAGTATAACGCTTGTTAAGATATTATTTGAAATTTGTTTGAACATCCATTGAGGACATTACCCAGGTCGGTACTCCCAGTTAACATGCAATTGCATATGTATCTACCATGATATACTTACAGATAAATTCATGAACAGAAACAGTAGAAAGCAGCAAAAATACTCAGACATAAATCCCATGCTTTTATTATTGCACCGGTCCTTATCTCTCTATAAGTAAATATGATTATTAGCCAATCAGCCTCCCTGGGATGACCGTTAAATGTCAAAGTTCATATTATACCAAGAAAATCAATTATCTTGAAAAGGAATAATATATTAAACAAAAACCTCGTAAATACCCTCGTGAAGATGAATGTACCAAAAGCATACCTCTGATATCATCCTGCTTCTTCCCTCTCTTGCAGCTACCAGATTGCGCATTGACAGGGGATTGCTTGGAACACCATCACCCTGCCAGTCCATTAAAAGTGCTGACCTCATGTGTGGTTGCTGATGGCCACGGAAGCCAGCTCCAGATTGGCGGCCACCAATCTCTTGTGAGGTAGAAGAATGGCCATGACGTGGAGGTAAATTGATGCTCTGACCTCTAGATTCAGAGCCACCTGAAGGAAATAGGGATCTACGGACAATTTCTGATAAACTTCGGTGATGCTGTCTTGGAGGATTTTGATGGGATGTCCAATTTGGTCCTAATGATTGATGAGTCCCTGCACCTGAGCCAGATCGTGATGAAGGCAATGCATTTCCAGGTATGCTTGAGCTTCCATTTGTTAAACTCCAACTTGCTGGGTCTCGCACCAAATGTCTGGTATTAGATGGGGGGACAATCACTGGAGGCTCTGAAATATCATTCCTTGGCACACTCCTTGAGCTTGACTCTTCAACAGCTGATCGCTCACCTGCAATGACTTGAGAACTTGAAGAACTACCAATCCTTGGATTGGCAGTTCCATTCAATGGAAAAGGGTGCATATTTGAAGACAAACCAGGAAAGAGTGGTGCCGGAGGTTGACCATGTGGACTTGCACCAGTAACACCTAGCCTAGAATCCACTCGCTGATTTAAAGGGTTAAGTAAAGAAGATGGTTGATGGACAGACCAATGATTAGGTTGCCTAATAATATTCCCTTGAAGCCATGGATTAGGCGGAGACATATTAATTTGATGCGAAGAGTTTATTCTCATTCGGGTATTTCTCTGAAAGCTTTCTGTATTTCCTTCCGAAATATTGAAGGGATGGTGATGATAAGCCACTGCTCTTGTAATGGTGTCAATCCTTGGGTTCTGTTGTTCTTCAGGACGAACTGAACCTGTTAGATGACTAGATGAGCTAGATCCATTTAAACTAGTAATATCACTATGATGGGCAGACACAGAGCCCAACAAACTATTCTCATTTTGGTTAAAGCAACTTGAACTTCCACTTGTTGAAGACTGCCCAGGAACTCCTTCAATGTTCTTTCTCTTACACGACAAGCGTCGACCATCCAGTATGCCTCCTTGTCTTGCTCCACTATCATCTGACAAAAATTCAACACCCCTGGAAGCATTTCCAAAAGTATGAGAAGAACTACCTGACGGAAAGACATATTCATGCTGCAAGAAGCCTGAACTATGAGGATGAGGATACATCGCAGGTTCTGGGTTCTGGCTGCTTATACCAACATGTGCTACATTGTAGTCTGAATTTTGAGAAAATCCATTAGAACTGGAAATTTGTGAAATTGATTGGCCATTGTCCACCTGATTGCTGTTAAGACTTGCATTCACATTTTCCAAAGAAAGCAAGTTGGTTGCTTCAGACCGAGATTCTTCCATCCTTGGTCCACCTCCCCTATTAACTGTCAGAGAAGATGTCCATCCCTGTTCGATTTCTGTTTCATCATAGCTGACCTGGTTTAGTATGTGCTCACCAGAGCTAGGTCCACCTCTACTCCAAGAACCTAAGCTAGCACTTTCTTGACCGGCCATATTTCCATATAATGTATTTGTATCACTAGGTGACAGTAGATGTCCTGGTAAGTTCTGGGTTTCTACTGGATTAAGAAGCAAATTACTCCAGTATATTTGCTGATCTCTGCCAGAGTTACTTGAATTCGATCCATGGTCAAATTCAAATGTCTCAGAGAAGGACTCTAGGGTACTCCTTTGCCCTGGCATCAGGGCTAGTATGTTCACACCTCTTGAGAACTTTGAAAGAAGTATTAAAATGTACTTCAATACAAACAGTTAGTTGTATGTAGCATCAGCTTTATGGTTTCAACAGGACCCACCTGCACAAGGAGAAAACATAAGGACCTAAAATTCGATAACGAAGCGGATTTTCTGCCAGTCACCTCTTTATTTTAAAAACTTACAGAAATGCAGAAAACATCATTAATTCATGATCTTGCAATATAGTTTGTAAAAAGAAACACAACATACAGATTAAAAGCTAGCAATTTCCCAAATCCTTTAATGTAAATGGATGACATGCTTTCCTAATTAATTGTCCAAATATAGGTTCCCATGTTATACTGGCTCTTTCCAAATAAGAACCCAAAAGTTAAAAAAGTACAAAGGACAGATACTCGCTCGGAAACTTGGAACTATTTTGTAACAAATCATGCCAACAATATTATTGCTTTCACAACAAAAGGAATCTTCAAGATCTGTTTTTCCCATCGTCCCTGTCCAGTATGCAAATAAGCGATCTACTAGATCGAAAGTAACAAGGTAATAACCAGCATGCTTTGCTCTATTTTTTAAAGGAAAAAGCTCCAACTTTATTCCAGATTTTCTTTTGTACTCTTCCTTTGAGAAAGATATGTAGTGTTATGTAGTTCATAAGACTCAGCAACCGTATACATAATTTCGTTATTTATGAAAGAAGTAGCATCATCTACCTGCTATCTAGAAATTTTTAAGATACCTTTACCGACCTCTAAACCATGACTTGAGAGTAGTTAGATATTGTAGCTTAAAATTATTTTCCCTTAATGTAGTAAGGAATAAAACAGCTCATAAACTTAAGCCATATATCAGGTCATAATATGAAGCCAGCAAAATCAATGTGTAAACAATCATCAACAGATCATTATCAACGTACGATGAAGACTGGTTCATTTGGAAATTCCAAGCACCATTGTCATCGGTGTCAATATAAATGCATTTGCACAAACTAATATATTTGACTCACTGATTGGTGATGAAATTGAAAATTTGACATAAGCATTATGCCTCTTTTCATAAAAGGTAATTCTATCATTGTTGTCTGAAAGGTTCTATCTATGGTTTGGGTTACACTTGGAGTCCATACAAAAGCATGGCCTATAGTGCGGCTAATATTATCTGAGCATACACATGAGATATAAGGAGACACTCTCCAAATTCTATTAAGATAACAAAAGGTTAATGGTAATATGTCCACAAGAAGCTCTTCTTCCTCCTCATAGTGCTAAGACCTGACTATTTAATTAGGTCAGAATAAGGTAGCTTCCTCCATTAATTGCATCATTGAATAGACACTAAACAAGATTGAGTTATCAATCCTACTATGAGGTAGTAAGATGAATGAAAGATCTTCCATAGGTTTTACTATGTCTACCCCTCTCCCTATAACCAAATTCTAAAGCATTCATGTTATATGTTTCTTCAAATTTCATGATATCGTTCACATAGAGTTTTCATATATACAACTGACACCTATGAATACAAACAGATGGAGACCTAATAATAACCTATACAAACATACAACAATTAGTTATCATCTCCCATTAAATTATTTTTTTCTCAATGCAAAACTTGCAACTCAATGCTAAACTGATGGTGTCATCATATATAACTTTAGGCAACATGCCATAATGTACCCGACTTGCCTACTGCTGTTGGATAAGATGCGACTTCATCGAGATATTAAGTTGATAGATTTTCTCATATAAGCATTCCACAAAGTAGACCTATGACATTTTATAACAATTTTTGATAAGAACAAATGAAGAAGACCATGTATTTCAGGACATTATGGAAACATTTTTTGATCTACTTGTGTAAAATTCAACAAGATATCAGCTTTCTGAGATACAATCCCTTCAAAATATAGTTACAATAATAAAATTAGTCACTTAGAGAAAACATACTTTTTAATATTCATCTAATTCTATGGTTATTTGATGCATATCTAATACAAGATGTTCTACTTGTACTCAGCCTACCTGAAACCAGAGGCTCTTTTTACTAGCAACGATAGCCTTGTCTTATAAAACTTTATTCAAATGAACCTAAACTGGCGATGGCTGTCATTCTATTGTGAAAATTAATAATTTGAATGTTTCTATCAACATGTTTTAACAATACTCAAGCTTATCATAAGACATCCAAATGTCTACTGCAACATGTGCGACATGCATAAGCTCCCTTTTCATTTCCCTGGGCATCAACACTTCCCTAGGGATCATGATTCTTTCAATGTTGTATCAATCATTTATTCCCAATTGCCGTCCAGATCTTCTTTTCTATTTGGCAGACAGGAGTCTGGAATCTATAGAAATCTGATCAAAGACTATTGCTTGTGATCATATATCAATCCTTTAAATTGTTAAGCATTTTAGCTGTTCTACTTGACTTGGTTGCTATATTCATCACTCCTAGCTTTCAAATTTGGGCTACATCAATTGCCAAGCGTGTAGTAAAGGTGAGACTAGAAAACGGTAACTAAAAATCATGTCTCTCGGTTCTACATAGGCAATTCAACAAGCAAAATAGTGCTACAGCCGTTTACTCAAAAATCAAAAGCAGAAGAGCAATCAGAAATAGTAGAAAGGAATACCTATTGTGCCTAGATGAGAAAAAGATCAGTTACCTAAAACCCAGCCAAAAGATACAAACAAGAAAAACCAAACTAATAGAAACAAAAGATCAAAACTTTTGTGAAGAAGAGTGATGAAAAACATGCGAACGCCTCCTCCGTTGGCTACCGTTTCATCTTTTCAAGCCCACAGTAATCCACATACCAAGGCAAGCAGGACCTCAAACAACACCAAATCAAAAAAAAAGGGAAAAAAATAAAAAAAGAAAAACCATGATCCGATCTCCAGACACCAACCAGAATTGACAACAACCAAGACCCAGATTCCTGAAATTTGATGAGAAAAAGGGGAAATCTTAGCAATCAAAGAACAACCATCATCCACCGAGCTTCCATACAAAGACCGAATTTTTTTTCCAAAAAAAAAGACTCCATGAAGAAAAACAAAAGAATCTCTAAAAAACCACAAGCGGTTAGATTTCAGAGATCAGATTCATCAGAGCTTACCACGGAACCGCAAATCGATCGAGAAATCCGAAAGATCGAAGAGAAAGAAGATTCCTTTGTCCCTCTTTCTATATGATATGTAAATAACTCGACGGTCGCTCCTTTGCTTCCTCAATTAGATATAGAACAAGGAAAAGGCATGTTCTTCCTTGATGGTTCGGAGAAAGGAAAGGAGGGGAAGGGTGGGTGGCGAAACAGGGGAAGGGGGAGGGCGTTTGGAATAGAAAGAGGGGAGAAGGAGAAAGACAAGAGGAGAGAAGAGAGATAGGGAATTTGAGGAATTTTCTTTTTTTCCTTGCAATGCTTTGGTGCCCCTCTAATTTCTGGAGTTCTAATATATAGACAAGTAATGATAACTTTGATGCATGCAAAGGAGTCACTTGCCATGCATGCTGTGAACCTCACCTCTTACACCTCATCTTTGCTTTCCACTCCGAAATTTAATACATGGCATTATTACAATTTTCCTATTTTTGATGTTACTATATTATTATATTTAAAATTAATTATTCCAACCAAAAAAAAATTAATTAGTGTGCCTACGAAATTGCAAATTGCCCCATGTTAATTCTTTAAATTTTCTCAAAAAGTATTCTATATCAGCTATTAGGTCAATATAAATCACTAAAGACTATGTATGAAATCGTTGTCTTCCGCATTGTGATCGTATATATGAAAAATCAAAATTTAGCGAGAAGCATGCTTTTTCTAAAATTTTTATTTAATTATCTGAAAATAGAAAAAAAAAAATATCACCAACAAGTGGTGGAGATGGATTCAAGCTTTATGGCATTCAAGTAATTCTATTGTTAAAAAGACTAAAGCATGTTGATCTAATTTTTGAAATAAAAATAAATCTAAACCCCAAAATCATCTGCTATTTCTTTTCTAGAAACATTGAAATTGAGGAAGGAAAAAAGAAAAAAAAGAAAAAGAAAAACGCCTTTGTATGACTTTTGGCTTATCTGTAGGGTATGAGTTGGGGTAATTGTGACCAAGTATGAGAAAATTGAGATATTAAATATAAGCCACAAGTTGGATTAGAAAATAGAGGAAGATTTAGCTTATCAACCAAATCTATTTAGAGTTGCTTGGAGTTTGTCATGTTGATGGTTGGATTTGCAAAGATAGGTAGAAAGATAACAAGGAGTGAGAGAAGAGAAAGGAAAGAACGGTCAACCACCTAACTATATATTTCTAAATTTCTTCCCTTTGTTATATAATTCTTTGAAAATTTATGTCACCACACCTGTGCTTTTTCTATAACTAGGAAGGAGGATATCCAATACTGGTTTTTGGTGGATTATACTTATTTTTCTTTTCTTTTGTTAAGAAATTTTAGATTTTATGATATTTGTGGTTCTTCAGCAATGCTAGATGCTTCAATTAGCTAATTCCAGGGCCTAATAAAGTACAGCCTATTAGAAATTTTAGATTTACGTTACCCACATCTAGCTTATTGACGAAATATTATATCCTACATCTAGTGCATCATATATTGTAATTTCTCCTTATTGACACCCTGTACTTCGTCGAGTCATAGCATATCTCTTCACAATTTACTAATAATGTTTTCTTCGGATGATGGGAAAGAGAATATTTTTCAAAGGCAAGTAATGTTGGAAATTTGGAATGATAAAAATAAGGCAGAAGCCACAACTTCCTTGGCCCTCAGAGTCAAACAATGGGGAGATGAGTCTAAACATGCCATCAATTCACACCCCATATTCGAAAACCCCCCGCTTTTTTTTGTTAATAATTGTCTTAATCTACGTTATTGGGTCATCTTTGTCCATATCTTTGGGTCCTTTCCTGCCTAATCTTCTTGGCATCCATATCCGTGTGCCTACTCTACTTGTGCCTTGAAATTTCACCATAAATGCTTCTAAACAACCGGAATGCAAAATACTTAATACATCTTACAAGATTCAAATCAAAGACATTCTCCAATAAGATGATGGTATCTATGAGAATCCATACAAATATGTATTTTGTTCTACATCGGCTATACATTAGGTATATCTTAAATATTTGTATAAAATCAAGGAAACCAAATAGCATTTTTTGGCTAGCTTGTTTGAATGGGGTTCTGGATTATTACAGATGGTACAAAGTAAATCCGGCTCATGGCTCATGTCGAATAGAAGATATTGCAGCACGGGTCTATTTGGGTTGACCACAGACCGATCATAGTACTTGTAATCAGATTTGTGGTAGTTGTGATTGGATTGTAATGGATCTGGACCTTTAGCCTAGTCGGCATGCTATGGCTGAAATGAGAAAAGTATGGGAGCATCCGTGCAGATGTGTGTTTGGTCTCATTTCAGTTATGCATTGGGTAGATCTTGGACATTTATAAAATATCAAAAAAAATCAAAATAACATCTTCTCGCTAACTTTTTAGGGTAAAATTTTAAATTGTTACGGTATCAAACTTAGGTCAGGCCCTAATTGGCTATTATCAATATAATATGCTTCCATTATATTATCATTACTAATAATGCAGTGCCATTATAACTAAGATTGCGACTAATTTAATTGATGTATACACTCATGTTTTCTGGCGCTTATACTATATATAATGTTGCAAATTCATTTAGATTTTTATCTATGTATTGAAGAATCAGCGAGCCAACATTACAAGTTCACAAAATTTGTAAATTATATTATTATAACCTTTGTATGTTGAAGTGGATATCACAACATACCTTTTGAAAAAGAATAACTTTTTAGAGACTTTCATTTTGCAAAAGCAATCCCTACCCTCCAATTAGTCCCACCATGCGTTTCATCATCAACATTAATTAGCCCAACCCCAACCTAAACCTTCTCCACGTTTGGAGTTTGTTCTCTGCATCAATGGACCACAGGAATCAATGCTTTCTCATATTAATAAATTTGGCTATCATGTTTTCTTCTTAATAAACCACATTATTGGTTTGAAAGAACGTTTTGAAGGAAGAAAAGTAAGCAAGCATTCCACTTTACAATGTTAACATTAGGTATGACCTATTAAGTATATTAAAGCATGCTGAGAAATCTTTTTCACCATTTGTGATACATCAACGCGCATCTTTGTCAACAAGAATCCAGTTTCTTCTAATCCTCTTACCATCACCCATGCCTCTCTCTCTCTCCCTCTCTCGCACGCGCGCACGCACACGCACACATTAAACCCTCCAACCCACTTCCATTGTGTCCACATGGATCACACTTTTCTTTCCATCCCACCACCATCGGCCCCTCCAATTTTTTTCTCCAATCTCTCATCTTTTTTTTCTTCCTCACTTGCTCGTCAACTTCCATTTTCTATCCCACTCCAGTGGATTCGGGTTGTATCTTTGGCGCGGAAGAATAGCTGTTCTTCTTTCACGACATCAACCATTAGATAGCTTCTTGCATAGATATCAAAGCATTCTAAATTCTCTCGTCCATTTGCAATTGCTGCACTAGGTGAATTCTTCTTTCGCACGAAAGATGTAACCCTGGTCCCCCTCTAGTTACCTCTTATCTAACCGTGGTACTAGAGAAAATTTGGATTCTTCAATTAAATCATGTATCTTGTCACCTTATCTTTCTTGATATCGGTTTTATGGTTTGTGATTTAATTAATTTTATTTAGCACATGATTCTATAGCTTTTTCTGATGATAATGCTGTATAAATTTGATTTGTCATTCGTTGAGTTATTACTCGCGCATATCATTGTTTTATTTGCTCTCTGCTTGTAATATTTGAGTTAAGATGTGTAGAATTGAACCATCCATCTAATGAAATTATTGCTACCCAAAGAGTATCCTAGATGGCCAGTAACATGTTTGATTGTCAAAATTCTTATAATAGAGTTCACCCTTGCTATTTTCATATTGAAATATTTACTATGAAGCATTTGCTGATTCATAATCTTAAAGGACTTATGAAGGAAAGATTTTTTTCTAACGAACACAGGAAAGATTATTTAAATCATAAAACATGACCAATGTTGGTGATGGTTTGTCATGTTTTGCAAATGTTCTATAAGTCATTCTAACTGCACCGGAGAAATGATATGAATTGATGTCATCAATGATTTGCTTATATCATCAAGAATACTTACAAAATCATTTCATAAGACTCAATCCTTTCTCATGGACCCTCTTAAGAGAAAATTAATTTCACTATTCACATACAAGGCAATGTTTATAAAATCTGAGGCAAATCTGATCTCTAGAGTCCATTCCCAGGATAAGCGCAAGAGAACAGAATCCATATTTTTTATTGATAAATCAGATTTGTTATATTAATCTAATATAAATACATATGTAGGAATCATAAAATAAAATATACAAGAAATTAAAAAAAACATTTGCCACAATATGTCTTCTGTGTGATTGGCTACATATGATGTCATCCAATTTGTAGTACTATTTGCTTTCCTATAAATATATATTACCTCGTATGGACATAGAGTATCTCCCATTGTCCAATGAAGAGATTTAATCAATTTTTGACCAAAATTCAACTTTCCCATATGAAAATACCTCATCGAGTAATTATCGCATTATTAATATATCCTTTTGTATAGCATAAAATGGTGAAGTTAATTTTCAGACATAAAAGCATTAAAAGAAAAGGCAATAGGTCACGCACTTGATCAAATGTTGACATGGTTAACTTTAATATGGCTTCCTAATATATTTCTTGTACTCAAAAAATAATTTTTCATACTTAAATTTGTTATTTATTTCATTTTTTTCGCTGCATGCGTGAAAGGAAATACACCTGTTAAGAAAATTTTTGAAATTAACTTAAAGACAGCTTCCTAAAATATTTTTTTCTATATATGATAATTTCTAATATATTTAGATATATACAACTTCTTAAAATATTTTCAATATATTTAGATAATTTTAATATATCTAGATAATTTTTATTTTTAAAAATTTATGAATATTAAAGATGATTTTTTATATATTTTTTTTGAATTTTGAAAAGCGATTGAGTTTTCTCTCTCCTTTCGATTTAATAGTTGCAACGATGAAACCCGAGCAATGGATAGGGAGACAATAAAATTTTAAATACAAATTTATGTAATAGAAGAATGAATAATATCTCAGAAAATATAATGAAAAATAAATATAAATGCAGGAAGTGGGAAATAGAATGAAATTCCTATACCATCCCCCCTCTTCAAACCCCTTAACCGTGGCCTCTCTTGCTCTTAACCAACTTCTCAACTGTGCACAAAGAAATTATAAATAAGAATTAGATTGTTCTATAAGAGGAAAACTAATTATTTTATTCAAAACTCTTTCTTTCTTTTTGTTACTCTGTGCCTCATAATCTTTTTCCTCTTTTATAATAAAAATCTTTCATAATTCATGCAAAATATATAAAATAAGAAAGCATGAAAATATAATAAGAAACTATGTGTGTGTGTGTGTATATATTAATAAATTTTAAATGAAGAAAAGAAAACATATAAATATGACAATTAATTGATCTAAAAACAAAGATGAGAAAAAACCAACTAATTATTGCTAATATTAATACTAAACGGCGGGCAATTACAGGGTCACACCGCCCGGCTATAGTAGTTCATAGTTGGCAACTTTTTTTCAAGGTTGAGGACAATCTTAATACTACAACGTTAACACCTGACTTTGCTATGTGAGGACTAATGCAGGCATGTATTTAGTTCCACATTGGTTATTTGCTGGATAAATCTTGAGTATTTATGCAGGATCAAAGAACCCAAATAATATTTTTTAGCTAGCCATTTTGAGTGAGGTATTAGCTTGTTACAAATGGTATCAGAGCAGACATGGCCCATAACCTATGTAAACTAAGGGACACAGCAGCACGGATTCATTAAGGCTGACCACGGACTGATCGTGGTGCTTATGGTTAGATTTATATAGATTTAACCCCTTAGCCTGACGAGAATGTCAAGACTTAAATGGAGGGAGTATATGAGGATCCGTGCGGGCGTGTGTTTAGTCCCACATTGATTATTTGCTAGGAAGATCTTAGATATTTATATGTTGTTACAAAGCTTTGGTTAGATGATGGGGTTGAATCATTGTAGACTTGCTTCACCACCTTTAGGCCTTGGTTGCAACTACAGTAAAAAAAAAAGAGGAAAGAACCAAAAGTGATTATTTTATTTTCTTCCTTAATATTTTTTTTTTGCATGATTTTTTTTTTGCTAGCATTATATTTTTTTTTCTTTTTGAAGGTTCCTTTTGTTTGCGCTATTTTTTTTTTTTTCTGTGAATGTAATATTTTTTTACATGACTTAGGACTTTTTGGTTTTTGCACCTCTAGGCCTTGGTTGCAACTACAATAAAAAAAAAGAGAAAAGAGCCAAAAGTAATTATTTTATTTTCTTCCTTAATATTTTATTGTGCATGATTTTTTTTGCGAGCATTATATTTTTTTTCTTTTTGAACGTTCCTTTTGTTTGTGCTTTTTTTTTTGTGAGTGTAATATTTTTTTACATGACTTAGGACTTTTTTGTTATTGGCACGTGAGAAGAAAAATATTAGGAAGGAATTTAAATTCATTTTTTGTACATGAATTATTTTTTCGTGGTCATGAAGAAAAAAATGATGGAATTTGATTATGAGAAAAATATTAACAATCTAGGATTTTTCTTTTTTGTGAAATTCAAAATTTTAGAAAAATATTAGCGATCTAGGATTTTCCCTTTTGTGAAATTTGAATTTTTTGAGAGAGGGATTTTTTTTTTCTTTGGCACAGAAAAATATTAGGAAACAATTTTATATAAAGAGTTGTAAGAGGAAAATATTGGCGATGTAGGATTTTCTTTTTGTGGAATTCAAAATTTTAGAAAATATTAGTGCTGCAAGATTTTTCAATTTTGTGGGATTTGAATTTTTTTGTGCATGACTTAGGATTTTCCTTTTTTTGTACACGTGGAGAAAAATATCAAGAAGGAATTCGAATTCCATTTCTTTGTGCAAGAATTTTTTTTGTGAGTACGGAGAAAAACATGGCTCTGAAGTTTGATCAAGAGAGAGCACATATGGTTCATGGGTTCCCAATGACGCTAACACAACTACAACAAAGCAATCTTGCATTGGTCATTCTAGTAGGATTAACAAACTCCTTATCAGTGATTGATCGATCTCCTAATGATGCTACTAGTAAAACTCTGAGAATGCCGTACACGTATTAACCATCTTTAGCTAGCACACATGATCCTTCTGTTAGCACATCCCCTAATTTTAGGAGACTGATGTGGCCCACTTCATAAGTTTATCCCACATCAAGATAAACCTAATTTAAATGGTGATTAAATCCAATCAAATTAAAAAGTTTTTAAGAGTTTATCTTATCTGATAGTTTCTGTGATAGATGGAAATATTTAGAGATAAACCTTATGGATAAGGATACAAGTCTCTAACCTAGCAGTATAAAAATAAGTTTATAGATCCATGACCTAAGGCACTCAAGTCCTGCATAGGTTAGAAGATCCGGATCTCTTCTCTCTCGTGGGGTACTCTCTCTCTCTCTTTCTGGTATGACATCTTCGTGCTCGAACAGCATAGGCGGAGGTCAGTAAAAATTATTTTATTTATTTGTTATTCCGCTGCGCATACTCTACCCAACACCTTCTTCTTGACAAATATGTACGAATAAATTATCTATGTGACAAAATATTTTTGTCATCCACCAAAAAAAAAATATTTTCATTACATATGGTAAACCTATATTTTCATTTTCATTCCAGATGGAGACATGCTTTAGGGGGGCGACGATGCTGTGGAGGGAGAGGATCACATAGGGAGAGATTTTGATCATTAAATATTGTTTCTTATATTTTTTTTGGATTTTGATTGTTGAATGTTGGTGGTATATTAAGTTATAGAGCAGATATTACGTTCGTACATTGTTAAGATTTTATTGTGGTGAATGAATTTAGAAAATATAATTTCGATTGTTATTATTAGAATTCATTGATTGATTGATTATGTCAAACTTAGTCGGTCTTACCAAACTTTGTCAGTCTCCTTGTTCTATATAAAGGCTGCTCCTGTGTATTATAATTAACGGGCAGAAATATAATTCTTTTATTTTTCTCTTCTTTTCCAAATATTTCAACAGTTATGTATTATTATTATTATTTTTTTTTTTGATACAAACAGGGCATAAGCCAGAAATTACAAAAGTAAGAAATGGCCAATGAATACATGTCCTTCCACAAAAGATGCTGAAGGTCTGGAGGGGCTGATGAGATAGCTTCTCAGCCACTGAATTACCAATTCTTCTGCTATGAGTGGCTGAAAAAGTGAACAGGGAATGTCTCCAAGCAAAGATATCATGCAATAGAGGATTAGAAGGGGCCGAATGCTTGTGTGGTGAGTTCAGCAGGAAGATAATAACAGTCTGAGTCCCCTTCAATCCATAATTGTGAAGCGTGATAATTCAAAACAGCACACCTAATTCTCTCCCAAGTTGCCATCAACTCAGCATAAGGAACAGTATACTGAGGCAGCGGGCGCCCAGCGACACAAAGAAGCATTACTATCTCTAAGCACATAACCCATTTGTATTATTATGATTTAATGATATCCGGGAAACACAGACTGTTGAGCAAATAATATGCAGCGGTATATAGTTATTGCTAAAGCTATTGCAGGTTGTTGCGTAAACATAAAAATAGGATTTGTTGACTAAACATAAAAAAAATCGCTGACAAAACTTTTTACAAAAACTATCGTCTATAATCAAAAAATCATTGCACAAATTTTTTTGAACATTGTTGCTTAAATAATATGAAACCACTGCCTAAATATAAAAACAAATAGTTATTCGACCTATCTTCTACTTTCCGAACCGAAAGAAGTTAGGACAGAAAAATCTCCTCCCTCTTTAAGGCACCTACCTGATGGAATAAACAGCCCTGACTCTTAGACCAATTCAGGCAACCTCACCGAATCGAAGAAAAAAGGCTCCATTCTTCTATAAGGAGGTGAGATCGTGGCCTAAACATGAAAAATTGGCGCCTAAATATTAAAAAAAAATCATTGCCTAAGCATGAAAAACTGTTGCCTAAACCTATAAATATCGTTGCTGAAATATGAAAAACCACTGCCTAAAATGAAAAGAAATATTGCAAAAACTTTCAGAAAACCATTGCCTGAACATGAATAACTACTGTTTAAATTGGAAAAATCACAGCCAAATTCTCTCGAAAATTGTTGCCTAAACATTAATAACCGCTACCAAAAATTACAATAAACCTCGCCAATTCTTCCAAAAAACCGTAGCCTCAAAAAAAAAAAACAGCTGCCAGAACCTCAAAAAAACATAAAAATGTTGTATAAACAAAAAAAAAAATGTTGTATAATCAAAAAAAAAACCGCTGCCTCTCTCTGTTACGGTCGTTGCCTTTGGTTAGCAAAAATGCTGCCTTAAGGTTCTATTAGGTAATGGTTATTTAGCTGCTGTTTTAAATTCGAAAAACCGTTGTCTTTTAATTTTAGGCGACGGCCGCGTAGACAGCAGCCGGAAAACCGTTGACAAAAACTTGGACACAAAGATTTTGGGCTTTCAGGTTGCACTTTTTCGGCCATTTTTGTTGCAATGTCTGAGGTACATCATAACAACATGTCATTCTATAAAGCCTCACGGATGGGAGAGATGGTGGTGAAGGTGTTCGGATTACCAAATATAGCCAGACCACGCCGAGTCTTGGCATGCCTGAAAGAAAAAATGGTTGAGTTTCAGATAGTCCCTGTAGATTTGTCCAAGGGGGAGCAGAAAAGCCCAGAGTTCCTCAAGCTGCAGGCTAAATCTTACATTGCTTCTTTTCTTTTATTAGTTTTACTCCTGCATCTCCTTCTCCATTAAAAATGAATTGCTAGCCTATGAGCCTTGCATGAGGCTGGATCATTTCGCCATGTCTAGATTCCTATGTAAGAAATTAGTGATGATTTACTTCGAAATAAGGACGTCTACTTACTCCGTCAGAGATTTCCTTCGACACTTTGTTCATCATGGCAACCATTTGGTGTTGTTCCTACGGTGAAAGACGGAGATCTTACTCTTTTTGGTAAGCACCACTCATCTAATGTCATCTCTCCATCAACAAGCATGCACGTAATCATGCTTTCCAATCTCATAGCAATGAAAACTCTGATCAAGATAACTTCGCGCAGAGTCTCGTGCGATCATGAGGTACTATGCTCAGAAGTATGCAAAGCAAGGGACTGATCTACTATGGAATAGTTTGGAGGAGAAGGCTCTTGTGGAGCTGTGGCTAGAAGTTGAAGGGCAAAACTTCCACCCACCCACCTACACTCTGGTGATACAAGCTGTGCTCTTCCCCAAGTTGGGCATCCCCCAGGAGCATAAAGCCATGGAAAGGCTGTCCAAGTTCTTTGCTGGTGACTTCTTTAGCCTAGCTGACCTCTCCCACCTCCCTTTCACCCAGTTGCTTGTCAGGTTGGGAAGGCAAATATGATCAAGAATAGGAAGCAAGTGAATGCTTGGTGGGAGGACATCTCCAACAGGCCTGCTTGGAAGGAGGTCCTCCAAATGCATGCAGTTTGGCGAGACTGCAATGAGAATGAATAAATATGAATAACTTACCTTTTATTTAAGTAGAAAATATGCACAAGGTTTCCATCACCCGTCCCAAGCCTCAACGATAATATCTGTAGATTTTTTCCTTTTAGTGGGGATCGGAGAAGAAATGCAGTAATGTTCCATAGGAAGATTGAGGAAGTCTAAGCTTTTGTGCTCCCCATGGGACAAGCAACCATGCATCATCAAGCAGATTGAAACTCCCCAAAAAAGCCTGCTTGTGTGTAGTGAGAAGCCGGTTTCACCCAAAAAAAAAAAACTCCCCAGGGAGTACAGGTATCCTGAATCACAGAGTCGATGAGGCATGGAGGTGGTTGGACTTCGGTAGTACGGTAGTAGAAGTACTTGTAGTCATGGAAGGCCTGCTTGCAGAAGCACATTAATTGATTAAAGGTTTATAGAGCAAATTATGAATCATGTTACAAGGAAAAAAAAAATTCTCCCTGCGTTAGAGGAACCAAAATTTGGAGCATAACAAAATCTATATCAGGTACAGTGGCAGCGGAGCGGAATCGATGCACCCTCTGGTTTTCGCTTCTCTCGGATTATTGCTTCTCGAATCATCGGTAGCTTTTGATAGACCTTTCTCCATATGTGGTTCACAGAACCATCTGGATGAATGGCCCCAACACCACTTGGGCTGCCATTGTCATACTCAAAGATGGACTGAACACGAGCCATGTTCATACGGAACCTATCCATCTGCTCTTTCGAGATACTCCTCAAATGGTTCACAAGCCACTTTGGTTGCAAAGCATTGCTGACTGACACAAAAACTGAAAACTCTGTGTAGTCCACCATCCCTTCAAATGGAAGCTCGATGCTGTCGCTCACAACAACTGGTATGCAGAGACTCATGACAGCATCAAAGAGGCGACATGAGGTGGGTGTGTCTCCTGCAGGGTGCAAACAAAATTCTGAGGTTCGCATGCCTTTTATTGACTGTTCGCGACCGGTTGCATTTGGGAAACCTTCTTCCATGATAACACCAGGCTCGTTAACAAGCAAATCCCACAATTTTTCACGAACTAATCCACCCTGCAACAGAAGGATTATGAGTTAGAAATTGTCGATTCTTCAAAAATATAGAATGGTATATCTGCTGAAACCATCATGGAAAAAAGAGGAGAAAATCTTTTCAGGTCAAAATGATCATCATTAGATCCTGCAATCTGTCGGAAAGATGATATAAAGAATTCTTATGACAAATTTCAAGTGCGCGAAAACAAGATGGCTAAGAGAGCTTTATTGGAAAAGAAATCACTCCTCGTGCATGCATGTGTGTTTGCATGCATCTTGGCACAGGGGAGGGGTTTTGCAGCTTTCATAACATCTCTAAAAAATAAATGAATTTTTGCATTTGTAACAATTTCATGATGGATCAAGCATATTACTTCAATTTGCATGTTTTTATTTAGTTACATTTAACCTCTCATAATACCAACACCAAAACATTTTTTGATAATATTCTTGTCTGCCCTCCCTGACAAAGGAAACAAGAATAAAGTTCATATTCCATCTTTCTGCTACTTTAAATTATCCATCAGTCATTTGACAGTATTCCAACATAAATGCAATAAAGCCTTCTGTCACCAATAAGTGAACGAATAAAACTATAGAAGTTTTAGATAGGGTTCTCTCCATAAGGAGAATTCAAAAATGAAATTTACATGGCTCACTAAGAATCATCCTGAGCGCATGTACTTTAGTCACTCACTGCTTACTGCAAGATGAAAATTGGCATAAGTTTCCATCTCGCAATGAAATGGAGGATGCCATAGAATCTTTCAGAGTTAACTAAGAGTGTTTGTTAAACCATGTACATGCCAATCGAATTGGCTACATCTCCAAAACCTGCAGTAGACCATGTTTGACCCATGTTGAACTGCACACGTACCATATCAAGTTTGTGACAGACCACAAAATATCATAATGAACCACCAAACTGAGCCAAAACTAGTTACACATGCCATGTCGCTCCTTAACCGGCCCCTATTGTGGAATTTTGAATGATAAACTACCTCCAGTGGTAGGCAGAGTTTTCATCATTGGGGCATTACCCTGCTGGACCTTTACTATAGCATATACGTGTCTCTATTGATAAAAGAATTGATTGATACTTTACATATAAAGGAGTTGGCCTAATCATGAATATAAAAAATATACTTACCTAATAGTAATATTTATAAAAAAATTATGAATGAATGTTTAACTAATTTTAATGAGATGCATTGTTTAGCTTTCCAGATTTACTAAATTTTTAAGTTGCTTGAATGTTACTTCCATTCAAATATATATACATGAATTTGTCAAAAAAGATTAGATATATCGATTTCTTTAGCCACCCTTTCTTATTTACAACAAATCAGTGACAAAGTGCATACCTAAACAAATTGTCTCATAAGGGCTTGCATTGTTAAGTTTTCCTTGATTCATGTTGCTTCTTGTAACAAAAGTACATTTGTTTTGCTTGAGAAAGAAAGACCCAAATAAGTTTCATTAGTATCGAATGCAAAAGACATGCTAATACTGCATTCCGATAATAATCAATATGGTGTGGTAAGATGGTTTGTAGCAATAAGGATAAAAAGGTATAAAGCCTGAATCCATTAACTTTTTGTTAATATTAATGATACTCAACTACACTGTATGAACTTCATCCAACCTAATACCTGTGCCCATCTAGAAATATGTTAACTATTACCATGCGGAACCACAAGATAAGAGTAATATATTTTAACAACACAAATTAATCTATGTGCATAATTATGTAAGAACACATTGTGAAGACAGAGGGGATGGGCTATGGTTTATCATAATTAAATGAAATCTAACAAAATATTTGTTTTGAGCTCTGGATATATTCACCTTGAATGAAATATCTAAAAGATATTTTGACAATCTTCCCAATACCAATTTTCAGCTCTGTTCTCTTTACCTGTTAAGGGTCCATTGATAGTGCTTAATTTATATTCAAAAAAAGGCATGAAGTAATAGATAATTATGATATAACTAATAAGATTGCGCTCGTGCTCAATCACATTAAAATTTCTTATAACTGTTATTATGATGGCAGAAATTCATCAAAAATAAAATTATTTATTAATTGTATTAGAAGCAGGAGACTAACCCGATGCCTGTGTTTAGCCCCTTTGAAGTAGAGAAGGGTATCTCGATGCTGATTCTCCAACAAGTTAAGTCTAGGGAGCAGATGTGTATAAGGTACAATTACATCTTTAAGTAATGACACCTGGGTGTGTTGTATCGTATGCGAAGAGTTACTATTTGAAGACTTGGAGTCGAGCTTGTACCAACCCCCAAAATCAACCACTAGAAGTATAGCTGGGGCTATCTCACGTCTAACATGCCACATCGCGACTGGGTCTGTCAAAGAATGCTTCAAGTTTTAAGACAACCTGACAATCCACAGGCTGAACCATAAGCAGCTAAATACAACAGTAGCTTAAGCAAGACAATCACAATTCTCAACCATAGAAATTCTAAAGTCAGAGAGTACAATAACATGTTTTGGACTTCCACAACCGGAATATAAAGATCTCTCCCTTTTAGAAATTAGATTGCTAGTTTGCCAATGCCAAGTTCGATGCTTAGTGGGTAATAATGATGACTGCCAAAGACAATTGAATTTCAGGTTCAATAATCAATAGTATTTTGCTTGGTGGTATAGGAACTTCTAAAAGTTTTAAAATTTTAACTTTAGATTTGAGAAATATGCACTGCACCCAGATATGATAAGAACCAGATCCCTTTATGGCATCTAGATTAGCCTAATATCAACTATTGAATTTTAAGGTAAAATAGTCATCATACTTCTATATACTTCACAAAGTGTATGAAAGATAAGCTTAACAAGAAAGAAATGGAGAAATCTACCGAACCAAGATATGGTTGTGCTTCAGGTGATCAATTCATAGGCCTCTGTTGCCTACCTTGACAATAATGAGTTACTCGAAACTTACAGGATAGAAGATTGTGGGGCTTAATGTCAGTATCAAATTGCCCAAAATATGTATGTCAAGATCAAGTTATTCCTTCAACAAGGTAGCTGACTTCTTTTATCAAAAACTGGCATTATTATAATTATTCCTGAATATCCTGAATGACTACTCGGACTCCTTATTCCCAAATAATTGTAAATATTATGTTGCATTTCATAGTTAATAAGGTAAATGAATGAAGTATTTCTACTTAAATAGTCTCCCAACCTATACCGACAGAAGTTGTTCACTCTAGAGTCTAAACTACACTTTAATCTCAGATGCTACTTACCTTCACCTCACATCTTAGTATCGTTTTCTCCTCGTCACTATGTTATGTATTTTACTTTGTCTACTCATTTATGTTTATTTGTTTATTTATTTTGGAATTATCTTTGACAACAAGCACCAGACCTAAAATGAATTTCAGGTTGCCAAGAAGAACAGTTCATGTAGTTGAGATTTGAGAAATACCTGAGAAAAATGTAGTGGAGCAACATCATATCTGAAATAGACTAGATGCTGATGTTAAATATGATTATTAAAAACAAAAAAATGATTTAAAAAATTTCAACAACTGAAAAATAATGCTTAAACATGACTCGCCACCCGCAATAATGTCGAGAAATACAGCAACAAACAAAGATGATGCATATAACTTAACTCAGATGGAGACACGGAGAGATAAAACAAATCTATAAATAAAGCAAATTGACAACTAACATAACAAGCAACAATTTTTCTAGGACGGTGCTTTAGACCAGCCACCAAACATCAAATGGACAAGAGTACCCACAAGAAAAATTACAAAACTCAAGATTCCGCTTGCTTGGTGCGAGGAAAAGGGAAACTTTCCCTCAGTCGCCGATTACAAAGTAAAGGAGAAGAAGTAAGTAGTCGGCCTTAAACAAATGACTTCAAATAGTAAAATTCCTACAAAATTTAGAGGGTTAGATTACTGGATAGAAAGCTATTTACCGGTGAGGACAAAAATGTGATCCCGGCCACCGGATCTTCTCCAGGCCTCCGAGTCCCTGATCCGATCCACCACCTCCCTCTGCCTCCTGTAATCCTCATTCCCCTCCTTTTTCCTGAAACCCCACTTCCTCCCCCACCCGAGCTCCATCTCCGCACTCAGCGTCGCGAAGAACGGCACAAACACGACGTCTGCTGCGTCAGGTTCGTAGACCCTCCCCGCGAACGACGCCCCTCTCGACCCTTCGGGCGTCTCGAGATCCCCAAGCAGCCAGTACTCGGCGCTGTACTGCTTGATGATGGGGTTCTCCGGGTACGGCGGCCGCTCGACGGCGCGCCGGCGGCCGGAGGAGATTTCGGTGCGGAGATCCGCGTCGGGGTCGACACCGATCCGGGTGTCCGGGCCGGAGAGGGACCAATAGAGATCGAGGAGGCCGTAGTTGAAGGATCTGGGGAGATCGGCGACGAAGATCTTGAGGCGGGGTTGGGACTGGGAGCTAGGTTTTTGGGAGGAGGAGGAGGAGAGGGAGCTCAGAGGGGGGGAATAGGTTTTGGATTTGGATGACAGGAAGAGAAGGAAGAGGAGGGAGAAGAACGACAAGAAGAGGAGGAGAGGGATGGAGCTCTTCATGGCTTCTCTTCTTCCTCTGCTCCCAGTGGAGAGAGCGGGCTTCCAAGGAGCGACCTATGGGCTCTCTCGGAGCTACAACGCGGAAGGATGGAGTTGTAAAATGACGTTTGACAGGGGGTTAAATGTAACGTTTATTTGATCTGGTCCGGGCCTCCCGGCAGGCCAGATGCCAAACTGGTTCCAAATGGATACAAGAAATTTTAGATGCAGCATCAGAGGGCGAGTATATATTACAATCAACTTCTATCGAGACAAAAAAAAATCATAGAATGGGTTGATGGGTTCTACCATACTTTTGAACTTGTGCCAGACTCGGAATTTTTTTTACTTTCATTTGTGTAGGATGACTAACCATACCAAGTCCTTTTTTTTTAACTATCTGTATTGCTCATCATGAGATATTTTAAAAAAAATATCATCTTAAGAGCCACATCCAAGGACTAGTTTGGTTCATTGAAAGTGGAGGAAAAATAAATGATCAACTAAAAGATAGAAAAATATCTGAAATTTTTGTAAGAAAAATAAAAAAATAGCTTTTTTTATTGAATTTATTATTTATATATCATTAAAAAAATTAATGTGGGATATAAAAAAATCTAATTTCGACCAACTGGAAATTGAAGTGATTTTTTTTTCAAAAATACATGTAAACTTTTAGATAAAATGAGATTAGATTTTTTTTTTTTTGTTGAAGACATAACAAGTATTCTACATAATTTTTTTAAAAAAATATATGCCCAACCAAATATAATCTACTCTAAAATATGCTATTTTCGGTCAACCAAACATATAAAAATCTCTCTTTCAAGCATCATATATCTAGTTTTCCAAAAAAATATTTCAATAACTTTTTTTTTTCACGAACCAAATGAGTTATAAGAACTGGTTGCCAAGCAGAAAGTTGTAACCACTGCACATATCCTAGTTCTCTTTATCAAGTTATATGATAGCAGAAAAATTAATTTTTCTAATATCAACTTGACCACCAACAATAATCAATTTTTTCTTAACTCATCCATGCCAAAGTTCCTCTTAAATAATCAACTATTGTTGGTCTTATCCATTGGACTTTATTATTATTCATGCAACAGCATAACCTCAAGGGTCAAAGTCTAATTCTAACTACATCTCTTTCCAAAGAATGCTAGTGAGGGTTCACATTGCTTTCTCAATCAGCAGCAAAATGAAGGGAGAGGAGGTGGTCGAGCAAGGAAGAGGGAACTGCGGCACTGGATGGGGTCAAGAGAGGTGAGGAGAAAAAATAAAAGAAGTTGCAAGAGTTTGCTAAAGAGTTGATGAAGACTTAATTGTCCATAAAACCAAATTATAGGATCTGGTTGCATTAATTCCGTAAAAGAGAATTATCTTGGTATTCAAGGTGAAATGAAGAATTATCATATAAAAATATCTATATATTTAAATTTACATGGATCATCGTTATCGCATTTCATAGGATTTTCAAATAATATAAGTACCATGGGTCCTCACATACTCTTTTCGTTCAAACCATAATATCTTCATCATGCTAAGAGTTTAAATCCGTTCAAATCTAATCACAAGTATTACGTTCGAACCATAGTCAGTCCTAAGAAATTCGTGTTGCAGTACTATTTGTAACGATCCAGCACCTTACCCCAAAAAGCTAGTTGTAAGGTATTATTTGAGTTCTTTGGTTCTATATGAGTATCTAAGATCTATCCAGCAAATAATCAATGTGGTACTAAATACACGTCCGTACGAGTCCTCACAGTAGTCTCATAAATTTTTGTACAAAAAAATAAATATAAAGTAATTAGCAAATAGAAAATATGTAAAAGACCATGCTTATACAAAACAGGAGCTCCACCATTTTGATTTTCTTGTCAATAAACTAGTAATGTAAAAGATATTTACAAAGTTACTATTACATTTCCCTAAAAGAAGTTACTAAATACACAATCACATATTCAAACTCCAATTTGAGTTTTTTTTGAAACAGCTGGACCCGAATTTGAATTGATTACCTTATCGGGTACGGGTTCGGATCTTATTTGGATTCTACATGAATGCACTACCCTAGTTTGTTTTTCAAATAAAAATCAACATTTTCTGCTTCCAATTCAAAAATCCGATAGTTTATCGATTTCTCAGTTTCTGGACACGATCTCTCCCCTTTCGTCTGCATTCTTTCCTTTTTCTAGTTTATTTGCAGACTTCAACCTCGTATTACTCCCAATCCCTTCCAAATTCTCCCTCCCTCCATGGAAGGAGAAAAAGAAGAAGAGCAGGTGATGAGCGAGGTACACCTGGGCTGCCCTCCTGGTTTCTCCGGTTCCTACGTCTCCCACTTCACTTTCCCCCTTCCATCAACAAGTATCTCGTTTCGTTCCCTTCTCTGTCTACTCTTTCTTTGCCTCTGCTGATGTTTCTTTGGCGAATTTCGTCATACATTTTGTCGGTGGTTTATTAGGTCCATGAGATTACTCCATTCTTGTGTTTCTTAGTTCGATACCATCCGCTATGCTAATTCTAAGTGACCGCCGCCTTTAAAACGATTAGATTTTTTTCCTTGTTTCGAGGAACTATGCTGTAGAGTTCCATTTGGTATTGCAATTGCATGGTTGTCTTTTCCTGACTGCGTTTTGCTGCTTTGGATGCATTTTCTGGAAGAATACTGCTTCCTGGAATGGCGAATCGTGCTTATAAATTATGCATCAGTCCTTATGCATTTGGTGTGATTGAAATCCCACACAGAGGGAGAGAGTCCTGGCTTTTTCATACTCTCTTTGTCTAGACATGCGCAGGGTATCATAAGCCCCATTAATCCACATTTCAACATTTAAGCTTCTAAGTCCCAAGTCAAAATCCAGATTTAAATGGACTCATAGTATTAAGTTACACGAAGTTTGCAAAATTTAGGGATCCTAAACATCTAATGTAAAACTGACCAAAGTAATACTTGTTTCATGCAAGCAAATCCAACTTACTTGCACATAAGCCTACAAAGTGATTTTTTTGAGCTTAAAGAAAAAAAACAAGGTTCTGAAGTAAATATTTTAAGGGAACTCCTTACTAGTAAATTTATTTGAAGGTTCTTCTCCCTAGAAGTTAAATTAAAGATAAAATGACTA